>NW_027064005.1:26659-54482 GCF_032884065.1 Artemia franciscana
GAATAATAAACTAGTGTTTTCAATTTACCGTAAACCAACGTAAATCAAATCACCCGATCCAAGTAAAAAGGGGGGTAGTTATTTCTTTAGTGGATAGAGTGTTAAATTTAGCTTCACCAGAATATATTAGTAGTGAAATAATTTTTATTAAGGATATTCTAGTAGGAAATGGATATCCCGAAAATATGATTTCTCAAATAATTGAAAAAAAGGAGAAAAAAGTTACTGGAACCTGTAAAATTAGAAGAAAATGGATCAAATCAAAAACCAAATTACATAACTTTGCCTTATATCCAAGGTTGTCACAGAAATTAAGGAAAGAATTAAAAAACCATAATATAAAAACAGCTTTTAAATCAGGACAAAATATAAGCTCATGGCTAAATATCGGAAAAGATAAAGTTCCAAGAAATATACAACAGGGGGTATACAGAATTCCATGCTCTTGTGGTAAATTTTATGTAGGTAGAACACAGCAGAATTTAAAAAATAGGCTACAGCAACACAAAAATGCGATAGATTGCTCGCTAAGACAGAATAAAAAACCTGATACTTTTGAATCCGCTATAGCGGATCACGTGTTTAATTTTCCTCATCATAGTACTTTATTTGATCAGACAAAAATTGTTGATAAGTCTGTAGGACTTTTACAAAGTTTCAGAGAAATTATAGAAATAAAAAAGATTATCTATGGGGGGTATTAGTATCAATAGAGATGAAGGGGAATTTAAAATAAATTCAATTTATAACAGTTTAATTAAAGACCAGTCAAAAACTTCAATGAGTATTGAATTGCATAATTGTCCTGAAACAAGTAATAACCTTGCGAACGGAGGTCAAAGCATGGTCAATGCTTTAAGAAGTCAACGGATGGCAGCTAAAATAGCAAATGAAAAAATCCATTCAATTTATAATTCATAATTGTGTCTCATTAACCTGTAAGATTTTGGTTGGATTTGGGGTTGTGTGGCCTCTTTTCGTATTGTTGCAAGTATTTATATTTTTCATTTTTAATAGATTCCCATTTATACATTGATTGTGGCAGAGGAAAGTGCCAATATAAACAATTACTTCAGTTTTTCTAAAGTTATAGTCAGTTGCGGGAGTGTTTGTTTTAAAATGTGAGTTTTTGTTTCTTATATATTTGATTGTTTATATTTTTATGTTGGTTTAGTTGTGGCATTTTTATAATGTCTTAAAAATAGTCTTAAATTGTTGTTATTTTCTCCTTTTTTGTTGTTTTTTTTTCTTCCGTTGAAAAAGGCTCCCGGACGTGGGGCCGAAATATTCAGAGTATTTTTATTTTTTTGGTTAGCTAAAGTGTAGTTTTTATTTTATTTTGTTGTCACTGCTTTATAAGAAATTAAACCCGTTTTTTCTTCAATTATTTTTTTTCGTAAATGGAAAAGCAGTGTGGTCTAAGAAATTATTTACATTCTTTAAACTATTCGTTTATTGTGGTGGTACTGACTGAAACAACAAACATTCCGTTTTAATTGCCCTCTCATATTTCTATTTTCATTGGAATAATAAAACATTATTCTGAAACCAAACTGCTCAGTGGCAATTAAGGAATAAACAGTTTTCTTTTTATAATTTTTCCCGTTTTGAAAGATTTTCAAACTCTAAACCACCTGAGTCTTAACGTGGGGCACATTCCCCACCGTGAAAGCACGACAATATTTTGGTGGGTCATGGGCAGGATGTGTACCTTTTGACTGACAATACTTTAGCTGTTATTACTGATAAAAAGACATTTTTTTGAAAATGACTTAACATTCACGTGCATTTAAAAAGCAAAAATTGGTAATTGGTGTTTCCGATTTTAGTTTGGAAATTTTCACTTCTAACATATTCAATAGGATGTTTACAAGTCCTGAATTGTTGTTTAGCTTGTCTCTATTAGCTTTTTTAGTGCTTCCAAGAATATTTTGAATTATTTTCGTTTGAAACCTAAGATTTAGGGTGTTCAATTGTGCTCTTTCATGGTTTTATTTGTCTGTGCTAGCTTTCTTGATGTTTCAAAGAGTATTTATGTTTAAGTTGTATAGTTGTTTAGAAATGCATTAACTTATTAAGTTTTCCATGGTTATAGCACATACGATTATAACGTCATTCATCAAGCTTATACATGAAAATGCAAGTTTTTTGTCGAAACTTATTCAATTTAAAAACCATTTTATTTTAATTAAAAAAGCTCCATACGCAGCAATTTCCTTTTAATGAGCCATTATCAAGGTTTCTATATTCTTCCACCCATCTAGCTTAGGGGAAAAAACGAGAAGAAACAAAGAAAAAGGTGATGTATATGTAGAATATCGTGGTTTTAGCCATTTCTCTGGATTTTCACACCAATATATTTTTCTTGTTGTCCAGGTCAAGCAATGATAAGTTTGCTAGGCATAGATTTTTCAAAAGGCGGTTGTTACAGTCTACTTTTTGTTTTGATCTGACTTTATTTTTAGGAGCTATGGTTTATTTTAGTTTTTTCTATGGGCTCTTACTTAGTTGCTAGCTACCACTGCAACCTGGATTTTATAGCCCTGGTTAAAAACTTAAAAAAAACTTTTACTTTCTTAGCATTGTAAGAGGCGAACCTCAAAGTATTAGGGAGCTAACGAAGTCTATATATGCAGGAAAGAGGGTATGAAGATAAGTGGTGCAAGTTACTAATCAGTCAAATTTAAAGTTTAATTCCCTTTGATAACAAGGGAACTACCGCTGCAGCCTTGATCAACAGCAACTACGGTTTGAATTGACACTGAAAAAACTACTAAAAACCTTAAAATTTATTTTATTTCAGCTCTGAAATCTAAATCTCTAAAGCTATTCAACTTTTTATATTGATCCAGTTTGGAATTTAGAATCCCTAAGTTTATTTTGTAAACTGCAAAAATATTTATAGTGTCTTTGTAACAATCCTGCACTTCAAATTGAAGCTAGAGAAATACCAGACAATTGTTTATTTTTTTTTATTTTATTGTTTAAGTAATTCATTACAACGCCCAAATATGCTATTAAGACTAAGATTTTTTTTCATGTATATTTTAGATTCAAATATGGATTCTAAGCTGGTAATTATTTCTGTATTAATATTTACTACACATGCAGCTCCAGTTCAAGATAAGAAACTCGAGCAGAATTCAAGAAAAATCATACTTCTGTGGAACTCTTTTTTTGATTCGCAAGACTATGATTTCGGTGGCTTTGGAGATGCTCCTTTTAAGGAAAATAATTGTGAATATACTAATTGTTATCTGACTAAGGATCATTCATCCTTATTGGAGGCTAGTGCGATTGTTTTTCATGCTCCAACTTTCAACGAACCATCTCAAGCCTGGTCAGTACGATTGCCCCACCAAAGATACGTGTTCTTTTCGATGGAATCTCCAGAAAACTGCATAGCTAAGAAAAGTTATGATTTTTTTTTCAATTGGACAATAACCTATAGAACCGATTCAGATATTATTCGATTTTATGGAGAAATAAAAAAGAGAGAGATAAGAATTAAAAAACAATTCAAAAATTTTACTAAGAACAATTGGGTAGCCTGGATGGTTAGCAACTGCTTTACGTCTAGTGGCAGAGAAGACTACGTGAAAGAACTGAGTAAACACATACCAATTGAAATTTATGGAGATTGTGGATCTAGTTCATGTCCAAAATCACGAATGAAACAGTGTTATGAAATGATCGAAAAGGACTACAAATTCTACTTGTCTTTTGAAAACTCTCTTTGTAAAGATTATGTTACTGAAAAGCTATTTAATGTACTTCAATATGATATTATACCGGTTGTATATGGTACGGCAGATTATGACAGAATTTTGCCCGCTAATTCATATATCAACGCAATGAACCATAGTCCTGAGGAACTGGCAAATATTTTAAAGGAAATTGGCAATGATCCTAGTAAATATAAAAAATATTTGATGTGGAAGGAGGACTACTATGTGAATTTTATTATGGAGCCTCCTTTTTGTAAGCTATGTAAAAAATTGCACACTGATAGTGAAAATAAAGTTTATGAAGATTTTAAGAAGTGGTGGGTAGATGGTAGTAAGTGTAGAAAAGGACCAGTTCTTCACCATTCACCAGTTCATTCGGCTTCACCACCTGGGTCCAGCCTTCATCACGTGGCAGGCTTCTATATATGGATTCTCTTTTTCCCTTGTATTCTTACAATACATAGTTTTTCTTTTTATGTTTTTTTTCTTTTTTGTTTTTTCTTTAGTTTTTATCCTTTTCTTCTTTGTTTTTTAGTTTTTTTTAGTTTTTATTCTTTTTCTTTTTAGTTTTTTTCAGTTTTTTACTTTTTAAAGTTTTTTTTATTTTTTTTCTCCTTTTTTAGTTTTATTTTTTTCTTGATTTCTTAGTTTTTTCTCCTTTATTGGTTTTTCTTTTTTGTTTTTTTCTTTTTTAGTTTTTAGTTTTCCTTCTCGTTTTTCTTTTTTTTGTTTCTTATTTTTTTATTTTTTTTTATTTTTTCAATTTTTAAGTTTTTGTATTTTTTTTAGATATTTTGTCTTTTTTAGTTTTTTTCTTCTTTATAAGTTTTGTTTTTTAGCTTTTTCTGTTTTTTTGTTTTTTTGTTTGTTTTTCTCAGTTTTTTAGTTGTTTTCTTTTATAACGATAATAACGTGTAATGGTAAAGATAGTGTAACAGACGGCCGGTTCAGACCGGCTTCAATTCAAAAACATATTTTGAACCCCCCCTCCCTCTCCGAAATGTTTTTTGACTCGTAAAAAGTAAATAAAATTAATACAAACAAATTTTAGATACATTTTTAAAGTTTTTGTACCCTCCCTTCCCCTGACAAAAAAAAAATCCTGGATGCATTCTTGGTTTGAAGTTTCAATGTATGGCGACAGTTATTTTATCATTCGTGTTTAGCTTTATTCATCCACTAAGTTACGTTTTTGAACTTTGCTCCTGTATTTTGTTTTAGATCGAAAGAAATGGTTGAAAACATAAAAAAATTGGATAATTGTTTTCCATTTTGAATCAAGTTTAGATCACACTCAATTAGAAAAAGTCACGACTTCGACTGGCTGAATGGGTAGACCGAGAACTAAAGAATCAAGCAGTAAACTATAAGTATTTTGTTCCTTCCGTGTAAGTTAAATCTTTAGACTTGTCACAAAATCCCGTCTTTCACAGGAAGTACGAACCTTAAAGGAAACAAAAAGCAAGGGGTGCCCACTCTCCACCACCTGGAATACATCTCAGAACGCCACATGCACCGCAGAGTTCTACCACGCTTGGTACAGTTTCTGCCATGCTTGATACACTTTCGTCACGCATAACACGAGCCACCTAGTGAACTTTATTTTGAAAGTGGGCACTACCTCTGCAAAAATCTTAATTGTTTTCCATGTCTATGTTTTTAAATAAATTCTGGGAGTTCAACAATAAGGGCAAGGATTTTCAGACCACTCAATTCCCACAATTACAACAGCTTTTTGATGACTGGGAAGACTGAGGTGAATATTTTGAGGAGGGTTTAGTTGTAAAAGAATTCAATTGTTTGTGTGTCTGTCGACTGACGTCAGGTTTGTGTGTCGACTGACGTCATGTTTGTCAACTGACGTCATTTTAAGGATTGAGATTGAAGTGAATGTTTTGAGGGTTTAGTTGTAAGAGAATTCTATTATTGAAAAACGCAAAGTTTTATTTTAGTCATTATGTATAGCTGCTGAATGTTTTAGCATGATTTTCAAACTTCTGCTCAGGGTGGGATAAAGGATTCTTGTATGAATCTTGATAGTATATAGTTTTCCCCATACAATATCTATTTGCCCCCCAATACCTTAAACAATCATTTTCTGTAAGCTGATAGCATAGAAGATCAGAGAGATAAGTTTCTTATAGTGTGACATTCAAAAGTATAAGCAGTTCGTTTCCTTAAACCTTTTCTGCCATCGCCATCAAACTTCCCCTTAAAATCCACAACAGAGACCCTTTTTTCACTTTATAATATTCTTCCTGTTCGACAAAGTATTCAATTTTTAAGTGTTATGTTTAAGACTAAGCTTGAACGAGAAAAGCTCCCCAGATATTTTGCATCGATGGGTCTTATTTATTTTCCTTCTTCTTCACAAGTTGAAACCCGTGGTAAATATAATGTGCGGACTCCTAAGGTAGTTACAGAGAGGTCGCGTTTTTGCCTGAGGTATTTGATTCCTCTACATTGGGAAAGATTGAAAAATGAGATTGATTTTAATGTAAGCATATATGCTATAAGACGGAAGTTGAAAAGAGTGCTGATTGAAAGTTATAAATCTAAATAATATGAAAAATGTTTTTTTTATAAGGATGTTTATTATTTTTTTAAGTATTGGGTTGGTCTCCGGGGCTCGCCCATGAGGCCTCTAGATGTCTTACCACTCACTTGGTTTTAAGTTGTAAATTTAATTGTGTCTCAAAATGGTGCGCGGAGGATGGAAATGGTGTCGTACGGCACGGGATTTGTTTTTTATTTATTTCTGCCAAGATTGGTTAAGAGAACTATTTATTTTTAATTTTTGTGCATATTTGGTGTTGCTTAAACGTAGCTCAATTGCATTCGAGCTATACTCTCAGCCTTGAGTTACCTAATATTTTGTATATATTGGTTATATTAAAAGAACCTTGAACCTTGGAAATAGCAAATCTTGTTATGCTGCAAACCGACTTATTTTTGGATATCAATCAGACAGGTTTGAAATAAATGTAAACGGAAGCACTCAAGAGGTAACTTTTATTTGCCTGAGAATGCACCTGAATATGGTTATAGGTGTAAAGCTCGTCGATACTGAAAATTCTTGGATGTCGATACTTGATACGATGCTTCAAAATAACTTAGTTTATCAGGTGGTGATACTTGTCACCATACTTCCAAAAGCGTCAATAATTTAACATCGGTGAAGGTACTTAGGCATAACTTCTTTGTCTTGAAACTTTGTGAGTAATATTTTAATGGTGCCTACATTGCACAGAGAAACAGGAAGCTTAAGCTTGCAACCAAAAAATATCACATCTTTTCAAATGTGAATCCAAGTTGTTTTTTTTTTTTATTTGTTCGTTTTTTTTTTTTAACTGACAACCTTATTAAATATAAACAAAATGGAAAAAATAAAGATCGACAATGGTTTTTTGGAAGCCAATAAAAATACTGAATGAAAAAACGAACATTCCGAAGCACAATCACCTCCTTTCTTCAACGTTACAAGCGAAAGTAGTAAGGAAACACGTTCACATTGTCTGAACGAAATAGCTTGAAAAAAAAACAAACAACAGAAAAAAAAGCCACAGAAAAATCAAGTACCAAAATTGGTAGAATTAAAAACAAATATCTAAGAAACAAACAACGCCGAGATTCAACAAAAATGTCAAACAAACAAAATTTATCATTAGAAGTATTAAAGATTTAGAAGTCAAAAGATCTAATTTCAAGAGCGAGCCACTCATTGAGATTTCCGATTAGCAAAAACCTGTCGTTCTCACGCAATACTAAATAAATAACTGAGCTGGACAAGATTATTTTATTTGCTAGGTAAGCGAACGGAATTTGCTATCTCAAGAACTCTAAATGGTTGTCCTTCCGAAACAGGGGCTTGATTTGCTCTGGAGCAGGAGACCAACTACCCTCCCCAGATCCGTGTTTGCACCCCATGCCCTAGTTTTCCCCACACCTTCCAGCTCCAATTCGCCCCCCTCCCCAGCTGAAATTTAGTTTCTTCAAAAATCTTGTCTAAACTATAATTAGCCTGCATAATCCAAGCATCCCTTTAGTATATATTTGCCTTTATGGTAATATATGGCTCATTTTTCAGTTTTACTGTCATTTTCACTTGATTTGGAAAAAGTGACTCCAACTTTGTCACCCCGTCCTAGAAAATTACAAAATTACTTAATTTTCCCGAAATATTCGTTTTGGTCGACCCGTTTTATGGTTGGCCTTCGAAACCATCCTCAAATTTCGGTTCTTCAATTTTACTTCTGTTATTGACGGCCAGTGTGGCTTACAAAATAATCTACCTTAAAAAATGTCAGTCTTCGCAAACACTTCCCATCCATGATCTGTAAGTGTCTCAAACAGATCTTCAGATGGATTAGAAATTATAGAGGAGAACCAAGAATATTTATTTACTTTATATTTATGGTAATTAATTTATGTTAGTTATTTATATTATTTATCTATTTTTGTCTTCGATTCGCGGTTTATAAAAAAACTGGTAGGAGGGCTTTTTCTGTATTGGAATCAAAATTATCAACACTAAAAAAAGAAAAAATAGATACTTTGACCCGATAGCTGATTTTCAATGATCGCTGATAATAAGTATCGTCCAGCTCTATGCAGGTGAGTAGGTGTAACGTATTTGAAATAATCATGAACAAGTAAATTTTGAAAATCAAATTTCTGTTTTAAACCCAAAACTAGTAAAAACTAGACCTCCGTTGCCTGACCAACGTGAAGTGTTGCTGCAACCTTTGTCTGGCTTCGCCGAATAAAGTGTTACGAGAGCAACACATTGGTTTAGTTTCTTTGCTATCCGTTAAACGCTGAAGCTGTCAGCCTATCGAAGCTTTTAAAACGTTATGTTCAAAGAAGAACGCGATCAATAATCACATGATCATAGGCTATTCCTCAGCGTTGAAAAAACAACAATAACAAAAAAATATCGAAAGAAGGGACTAAATTGGCTTTGCAGCCAGTTGAACTTTATCCTTTTCAATCGTAGACATCATGACGGATGAAAACTTGGAACAATCTATACATCTATCTATATATATAAAAATAAGTTGTCTGTGTGTGTGTTTGTCTGTCGGGTGACGTCATGTTTGTGTGTTGACTGACGTCATGTTTTCGACTGACGAAATTACAGACCGGGACATCGGGACACAAATGACGACCGGGACACCGGCACATAGGGAATATAAATGACGACCGGGACACTCAAAGAGAAAGCGACCGGGACACAAGGAATGTTCGATTAGCAATCACCATCAACAAAGCACCGGGAAACAAATGACGACCGGGACACAGAGAGTATAAATGACATAAGTAAAAAAAGCTAAAAAAACTAAAAAAAGGTAAAAACTTCAAAAAAACTAAAAAGAAAAAAAAACTAAAAACTAATAAAAAACTAAAAAAGCTAAAAAACTAAAAAAAAAACTAAAAAAGAAAAAAAAGAAAAAGGAAAAAAATGAAAAATAAGGGAGAAAAACAAAACTAAAAAACTAAAAAAAAATAAAAAGAAAAAAAGAAAAAAAAATAAAAAAAAAACTAAAAAAAAGTAAAAACAAAAAAAAAAACTAAAAAGAAAAAAAGAAGAAAAATACAAAAATTTATTTCATCATATACCATTTCAAAAACGAATGTATATACAGACCGGAATACAAATGACGACCGGGACACAGGGAATAGAAATGACGACCGGGACACGGGGACACAACTACAACGGGGACGCCGGGGGCACAGGGGGATATATAAATGACGACGGGGACACAGGGAATGTTCGATTAGCAATCACCATCAACAAAGCTCAAGAGCAATCATTAGAATCATGAGGTATAACTAAAATAACTAAAAAAAGGTAAAAAACTAAAAACTAAAAAGACCAATTCAAAAACGAATGTATATACAGACCGGGACACCGGGACACAAATGACGATCGGGACACCGGGACACAAGGAATAAAAATGATGCCCGGGACACTCAAAGAGAAATCACAGACTGGGACACCGGAACACAAATGACGACCGGGACACAGGGAATATAAATGACGACCGGGAAACAGGGACACAACTACAACGGGGACGCCGGGGGGCACAGGAGATATATAAATGACGACGGCAACAAAGGGAATGGTCGATTAGAAATCACCATCAACAAAGCTCAAGGGCAATCATTAGAATCATGAGGTATAGATCTGAATACGGATTGTTTTCCCATGGACCGTTTTATGTTGCATGTTCAAGAGTCGCTAAACCTGACAATCTATCTATATGCAAAGACAATGGGACAGCAAAGCATGTTGTATATTCGCAAGTTTTACGTAGTTAAATATATATATATATATATATATATATATATATATATATATATATATATATATATATATATATATATATATATATATATATATATATATATCTACTAGCTGTTGGGGTGGCGCTTCGCGCCACCCCAACACCTAGTTGGTGGGGGCGCTTCGCGCCCCCCCCAAGCCCCCCCGCGCGCGTAAGTCGTTACGCGCCATAATAGTTACGCGCCATTGTAGTTGTGTCCCTATGTCCCACCTGTGAATATAGATATATATATATATATATATGGTTTTAACTACGTAAAACTTGCGAATATACAACATTCTTTGCTGTCCCATTGTCTTTGCATATAAATAGATTGTCAGGTTATCCCCCTGTTTCCCCCGGTGTCCCCGTTGTAGTTGTGTCCCTGTGTCCCGGTCGTTATTTATATTCCCTGTGTCCCGGTCGTCATTTGTATCCCGGTGTACCGGTCTGTATATACATTCGTTTTTTAGTTTTGTTTTTCTCCTTTATTTTTTTCCTTTTTTTTTCTTTTTTAGTTTATTTAGATTTTTAGATTTTTTAGTTTTTTTATTAGTTTTTAGTTTTTTTTTCTTTTTAGTTTTTTTGTAGTTTTTACCTTCTTTTTAGTTTTGTTAATTTTTTTTTTTACTTGTGTCCTGGTCGTCATTTATACTCCCTGTGTCCCGGTGCTTTGTTGATTGCTAATCGAACATTCCTTTTGTCCTGGTCGCTTTCTCTTTGAGTGTCGTCATTTATTTTTTTCTTTTTTAGTTCTTTTAGTTTTTACCTTTTTTAGTTTTTTTTTAGTTTTTAGTTTTTTTAGTTTTTTACCTTTTTTTAGTTTTTTTAGTTTTTTAGCTTTTTTATTTTTTTTATTAGTTTTTAGTTTTTTTGTAGTTTTTGCCTTTTTTTTTAGTTTTTTGTCCTGGTCGCTTTCTCTTTGAGTGTCGTCATTTATTAGTTTTTTCCTTTTTTTTTTTAGTTTTTTATTGGTTTTTACCTTTATTTTAGCTTATTTTTCAGTTTTTTCCTTTTTTTTAGTTTTTTTTTATTTTTTATTTTTTTTAGTTTTTTACCTTTTTTTAAGTTTTTTTAGTTTTTTTAGTTTTTTAGCTTTTTTACTTTTTTTATTAGTTTTTAGTTTTTTTTTGTAGTTTTTGCCTTTTTTTAGTTTTTTCAGTTTTTTTTTTAGTTTTTTATTGGTTTTTACCTTTATAGTTTTTTTAGTTTTTTAGCTTTTTTATTTTTTTTATTAGTTTTTAGTTTTTTTTGTAGTTTTTGCCTTTTTTTAGTTTTTTCAGTTTTGACGTCACCTAATCCAGTTTTTTCAGGTGACGTCACCTGACACATCCATCCACACATCCATCCACACATCCACAGACAGACAACTTATTTTTATATATATAGATATATATATAAAAATAAGTTGTTTGTCTGTCTGTCGACTGACGTCATGTTTGTGTGTCGACTGACGTCATGTTTGTCGACTGACGTCATTATAAGGATTGAGCTGTATGTCGTCATGAAGTTGTTTGTCGTCTGACGTCATGTTTGTCGACTAACGAAACTACACACCGGGACACAAATGACGTGTTATGTCTGTTATAACGTAATAGAGGCAACAATCTTGACAGGGCCTTTTGAGGGTGAGGCTTTTCTTATTCCGCGCATTCTCATGATTCCAATGGATCTGCCTTTTCAACCTAAAAGATTGCAATTCCCAATTTGATTAGCATATTTAGTTTTCGGTCCAGAACCACTAAAGCTATTATGTAAATATAAAAAATATTTATGTTGTCTGATCAATAATTTTTAGTTTTTATTTCAAAATAGAAAATTACCTGACAATTTTAGAATTATATCTATCTATATATATAAAAATAGGTTGTCTGTCTGTGGATCAGGTGACGTCATGTTTCTGTGTCGACTGGCGTCATGAAGTTAGTTGTCGTCATTTTTGCTATGACGGTGACGTTATTAAAGATATTTAAGACATATATGTTCACGTAGAAATCTATTAATGTTTAAGTTTAAAATGACTGATGAACTTACAATGGCAAAAAAAAGAAAATTTCTCCAACGTTGTTATCGACACAATGCATTATCGTATCATAAATGTCTTTTTGTTCCGACGTTAACTTTTGTTAGTTGGTGTAGCCTACCCATGCTCACTGTAAACTAGAATTAAGTGTTTACGCAACGGGTACAAACGATAACGTAAAACAACGAGGCAGTTTCATAATAATTAATAGAATGTCATCTATGATATTTTGATCTGAAAAATTACGGATAGCTATATATATATATATATATATATATATATATATATATATATATATATATATATATATATATCTATATATATAAAAATAAGTTGTCTGTCTGTGGATGTGTGGATGGATGTGTGGATGGATGTGTCAGGTGACGTCACCTGAAAAAACTGGATTAGGTGACGTCAAAACTGAAAAAACTAAAAAAAGGCAAAAACTACAAAAAAACCAAAAACTAATAAAAAAAATAAAAAAGCTAAAAAACTAAAAAAACTATAAAGGTAAAAACCAATAAAAAACTAAAAAAAAAACTGAAAAAACTAAAAAAAGGCAAAAACTACAAAAAAAAACTAAAAACTAATAAAAAAAGTAAAAAAGCTAAAAAACTAAAAAAACTAAAAAAACTAAAAAAAGGTAAAAAACTAAAAAAAATAAAAAATAAAAAAAAAACTAAAAAAAAGGAAAAAACTGAAAAATAAGCTAAAATAAAGGTAAAAACCAATAAAAAACTAAAAAAAAAAGGAAAAAACTAATAAATGACGACACTCAAAGAGAAAGCGACCAGGACAAAAAACTAAAAAAAAAGGCAAAAACTACAAAAAAACTAAAAACTAATAAAAAAATAAAAAAGCTAAAAAACTAAAAAAACTAAAAAAAGGTAAAAAACTAAAAAAACTAAAAACTAAAAAAAAAACTAAAAAAGGTAAAAACTAAAAGAACTAAAAAAGAAAAAAATAAATGACGACACTCAAAGAGAAAGCGACCAGGACAAAAGGAATGTTCGATTAGCAATCAACAAAGCACCGGGACACAGGGAGTATAAATGACGACCAGGACACAAGTAAAAAAAAAAATTAACAAAACTAAAAAGAAGGTAAAAACTACAAAAAAACTAAAAAGAAAAAAAAACTAAAAACTAATAAAAAAACTAAAAAATCTAAAAATCTAAATAAACTAAAAAAGAAAAAAAAGGAAAAAAATAAAGGAGAAAAACAAAACTAAAAAACGAATGTATATACAGACCGGTACACCGGGATACAAATGACGACCGGGACACAGGGAATATAAATAACGACCGGGACACAGGGACACAACTACAACGGGGACACCGGGGGAAACAGGGGGATATAAATGACGACCGGGACAAAAAAACTAAAAAGAAATAAAAACTAAAAACTAATAAAAAAAACTAAAAAATCTAAAAATCTAAATAAGCTAAAAAAGAAAAAAAAAGGAAAAAAATAAAGGAGAAAAACAAAACTAAAAAACGAATGTATATACAGACCGGGACACCGGGATACAAATGATGACCGGGACCCGGGACACAGGGAATATAAATGACGACCGGGACACAGGGACACAACTACAACGGGGACACCGGGGGAAACAGGGGGATAACCTGACAATCTATTTATATGCAAAGACAATGGGACAGCAAAGAATGTTGTATATTCGCAAGTTTTACGTAGTTAAAACCATATATATATATATATATATCTATATTCACAGGTGGGACATAGGGACACAACTACAATGGCGCGTAACTATTATGGCGCGTAACGACTTACGCGCGCGGGGGGGCTTGGGGGGGGCGCGAAGCGCCCCCACCAACTAGGTGTTGGGGTGGCGCGAAGCGCCACCCCAACAGCTAGTATATATATATATATATATATATATATATATATATATATATATATATATATATATATAGATTATTCCAAGTCTTGATCCGTCACGATGTCTACGATTGAAAAGGATAAATTTCAACTGGCTGCAAAGTCAATTTAGTCCCTTCTTTCGATATTCTTTTGTTATTGTTGTTTTTTCAACACTGAGGAATAGCCTTTGATCATGTGACTACTGATCGCGTTCTTCTTTGAACATAATGTTTTAAGAGCTTCGATAGCCTGACAACTTCAGCGTTTAACCGATAGCAAAGAAACAAAACCAAAGTGTTGCTCTCGCAACACTTCATTCGGTGAAGCCGGACAAAGGTTGCCACAACACTTCACGTTGCTCAGGCAACGCAGGTTTAGTTGCTTTTAAGGTTCACACGTTTTTGCCACCAATTTGCTTCTTCGGTTTTGGCTCCTCAGATAAGCTTTTTTTTTGTTTACAAGTAGCCTATAATTCAATCGCATCTACTTTCAATCTACACTGAGGAATAGCCCTTGATCATGTGATTACTGATCGCGTTCTTCTTTGAACATAATGTTTTAAAAAATCGCTTACCTTCCGATCCCACTGGTCAAACAAGATGCAAACTTTAGATGTTGGAGGCTTTGAGCCTAATTAGTTGGAACTCGAACGCAAAAAAAGATGAATGAATGGCTTTTTCTGAATCTGGGTAAACACATTTGGACTTACAAGGTAGTAGAGATTTTTTGTGACCCATATTTGTTAAATATTTTCCCTTGAAAAATAATTTTAATAGTCACGTCTACCGGTATGTGTTTTTCAATCACCATGTTTTCCCGGAAGTGGCTTTTTTCCTTCTTTAAATACTGGTAGACCACTCTTATATGGCCGATTAATTGATGAATCTACTTTGGAATCACCAGATGTAGATACCAAGAATTTCCCTGCCAAAATTCAAGTTTTGTTTCTCCAGAATTGCTAAGACTATTCCCAAGGGCTCCAACGGGAAACCGTTTGAGAGGTAGAAATAAAATATTGACTGACATTCTATTAAAAAGTGAATTCCATGAAAGTGAACTGAAGGACAAGCAGATAACAATGAAAAAATAAGCAAGTGTAACTATAAAGCTTAAGAAATAGTTGAACAGCAACAACAAACTCAGATTCCCCTGACTGCCTCTTCCATGTGCTGGTTGAATCAAACAAGTTTGATAGCAAATTATGAATAATATGCGAGAGACCGTATCTTCCGGCAAAAGTTGCTCTCCTTCATCTCCTATAGAGTTATAAGAGAACTACAAATCGCAAATGGCCGAGACAATACTCCACCGAATACGGCTAGAAAGGTCAGATATCACCTTGGACTTTACAACAGAGATTTATAACTGCATTTTAGCTATGATTGAAGATTTGAGCTTATCTATTGCAAATAAACTTCTCAAGCATTTGGGAATGCCTTCCCCTAATCGTACTGCTTCTATTTCTACATGTGTAGAATGGGATCGTGAACAAAGTTACAACACAATTGATCTATTGTCGTATGTTACAGACCGGGACACCGGAACACAAGGAATATAAATGACGACCGGGACACTCAAAGAGAAATTGCAGACCGGGACACAAATGTCGACCGGGACACAGGGAATAGAAATGACGACCGGGACACAGGACACAGCTACAACAGGGACGCCAGGGAGCAAAGGGGGGATATGTAAATGACGACGGCGACACAGGGAATGTTCGATTAGCAATCACCATCAACAAAGCACAAGGGCAATCATTAGAATTATGGGGTATAGATCTGAATACGGATTGTTTTTCCCATGGACAATTATATGTTACATGTTCAATAGTCAGTAAACCTGACAATCTATTTATATGCAAAGGGCAATGGAACAGCGAAGAAGGTTGTATATTCGTAAGTTTTACGTAGTTAAGACCATATATATATATATATATATATATATATATATATATATATATATATATATATATATATATATATATATATATATATATATATATATATATATACTAGCTGTTAGGGTGGCGCTTCGCGCCACCCCAACACCTAGTTGGTGGGGCGCTTCGCGCCCCCCAAGCCCCCCCGCGCGCGTAAGTCGTTACGCGCCATATTAGTTATGCGCCATTGTATTTGTGTCCCTGTGTCCCACCTGTGAATATAGATAGATTTATATATGTGTTTCAAACTACGTAAAAATTGCGAATAAACAACATTCTTGGCTTTCCCATTGTCTGTTCATATACAAAGCCGTATGTACTAATAATGACGTCATATGCAAACGCTCTTTTTACAAACAAACAAACATGCATCCACACAACTCGTTTTTATATAGATAGATAGATAGATATATACAATACAAATTAACTGCGTAAAACTTGCCAATATACAACATTCTTCGCTGTCCAATTGTCGCTGCATATAAATACCTTGTCAGGTTTACCGACCCTCGAACATGCAACGTACAATTGTCCATGGGAAAAACAATCAGTATTAAGATCTATACCACATTTTTCTAATGATTGACCTTGAGCTTTGTTAATGGTGATTGCAAATACTAATCGAATTGGGAATTGCAATCTTTTAAATTGAAAAAGCAGATCCGTTGGAATCATGGGAATGCGAGGAATAAGAACAGCCGCACCCTCATAAGGCCCTGTCAAGATTGTGGTCTCTATTAGGTTTTCCATTGTTTTTTTTACGGCAAGTCGCGTGCCATTGCAAAGCTTTGGTGGGTTGATATTTCTTAAAAGTATTATTAGTACGCCTATTTTTAGTTGTAGCACGTGTGGTGGAAACCCTGAAGGATCTATGGAATTTAAAAATTCAGATGGATAATTAACCGCTTCATTTGGTTCCAAAACTGTGTCGACTGACTTGTAAAGGACTGCCTGGTCTCGAATCTTGGTCAAAACAATATTGTTGATTTCGTGGACGTCTATATTTTTGGGTGCGAGAATCGCTCTTTCACTTAGCCATTTATTATCTTTATAATTTTTTAGAATATTCGGAAATACTTTTTCAATCAATTCATTTTTGGACGTCACTAAATTACAGAAATCAGCAGGTAGTTGTATACGTCCTGAAATTGAGTCTACTGTTTGACCAGAGTCATCGTTTTGCAATCGGACACGCATATTTGTAGTTAATTTTAATATTTTTACGTGTGCCCATAAATTACAATTTTTTAGGCAAGCATTCATTTCGTCTGCAGGAGTTAAACTACGTAAAAATTGCGATATACAACATTCTTGGCTTTCCCATTGTCTCTGCATATACAAAGCCGTATGTACTAATAATGACATCATATGCAAACGCTCTTTTTACAAACAAACAAACATGGATACACACAACTCGTTTTTATATAGATAGATAGATAGATAGATACAATACAAATTAACTGCGTAAAACTTGCCAAAATACAACATTCTTCGCTGTCCAATTGTCGCTGCATATAAATAGATTGTCAGGTTTACCGACCCTCGAACATGCAACGTACAATTGTCCATGGGAAAAACAATCAGTATTAAGATCTATACCACATTTTTCTAATGATTGACCTTGAGCTTTGTTAATGGTGATTGCAAATGCTAATCGAATTGGGAATTGCAATCTTTTAAATTGAAAAGGCAGATCCGTTGGAATCATGGGAATGCGAGGAATAAGAACAGCCTCACCCTCAAAAGGCCCTGTCAAGATTGTGGCCTCTATTAGGTTTTCCATTGTTTTTTTTACGGCAAGTCGAGTGCCATTGCAAAGCTTTGGTGGGTTTATATTTCTTAAAAGTATTATTGGTACGCCTATTTTTAGTTGTAGCACGTGTGGTGGAAACCCTGAAAGATCTATGGAATTTAAAAATTCAGATGGATAATTAACCGCTTCATTTGGTTCCAAAACTGTGTCGACTGACTTGTAAAGGACTGCCTGGTCTCGAATCTTGGTCAAAACAATATTGTTGATTTCGTGGACGTCTATATTTTTGGGTGCGAGAATCGCTCTTTCACTTAGCCATTTATTATTTTTATAATTTTTTAGAATATTCGGAAATACTTTTTCAATCAATTCATTTTTGGACGTCACTAAATTACAGAAATCAGCAGGTAGTTGTATACGTCCTGAAATTGAGTCTACTTGGAGCTTTCCGTTTCCAATAGTCAGCAATTGATCTGAAACTGTTTGACCAGAGTCATCGTTTTGCAATCGGACACGCATATTTGTAGTTAATTTTAATATTTTTACGTGTGCCCATCAATTAGAATTTTTCAGGCAAGCATTCATTTGTCTTCAATGGCTCTGGTGGTGCAGCCAATAGAGGAAGTTTAACTTTTCCTGAGGCGCAACACATTCCCATTGTTTCACCATTGAATTTCAAGGCCTTGCAATAGGGACAAATTTTAGACATTGTCCCGATTTGAACACATCTACTCAAGCTATAATCATCGACTGGGTTGTACCTGAATGCCAGGCGATAACTTTCAGGTTGCTCTGAGTCCTCGGCACGCTTTCTTTTCTTACTTTCTCTATCAGCAGCAAGCCTGATTTCTTGCTGTTCTTGTGATTCCTCGGCACGCTATCTTTTCTTACTTTCTCTATCAGCAGCAAGCCTGATATCTTGCTGTTCTTGTAATTCCTCGGCACGCCTTCTTTTTTCACTTTCTCTTTTAGCAGCAAGTCTGCTTCCGCGTTGCTCTGGTAGTTCCTCGGCACGCTTTCTGTTCTTTTTTTCTCTATCAGCCTCAAGCCTTTTTCCTTGCTGTTCTTTTGATTCCTCGGCACGCTTTCTGTTCTTTCTTTCTCTATCAGCCTCAAGCCTGTTTCCTTGCTGTTCTTTTGATTCCTCGGCACGCTTTCTGTTCTTTCTTTCTCTATTAGCCTCAAGCCTGTTTCCTTGCTGTTCTTTTGATTCCTCGGCACGCTTTCTTTTCTGACTTTCTCTATAAGCAGCAAGTTTTTTGGCATAGACTCTTTGAGCATCTTCATCGGCTTTTGCCATGGTAAGTTCATCAGTCATTGTAAACTTAAACATTAATAGATTTCTACGTGAACATATGTCTTAAATATCTTGACTGACGTCACCGTCAAAGCAAAAATGACGACAACTAATTTCATGACGTCAGTCAACACAGAAACATGACGTCACCTGATCCACAGACAGACACACAGACAGACAACTTATTTTTATATATATTCTAGCTGTTGGGGTGGCGCTTCGCGCCACCCCAACACCTAGTTGGTGGGGGCGCTTCGCGCCACCCCAAGCCCCCCCGCGCGCGTAAGTCGTTACGCGCCATATTAGTTACGCGCCATTGTAGTTGTGTCCCTATGTCCCACCTGTGAATATAGATATATATATATATATATATATATATATATATATATATATATATATATATATATATATATATATATATATATATATATATATATATATATATATATATATGTTTTTAACTACGTAAAACTTGCGAATATACAACATTCTTTGCTGTCCCATTCTCTGTGCATATAAATAGATTGTCAGGTTTACCGACTCTTGAACATTCAACATATAATGGTCCATGGGAAAACAATCCGTATTCAGATCTATACCTCATGATTCTAATGATTGCCCTTGAGCTTTGTTGATGATGATTGCTAATCGACCATTCCCTGAGTATATATATATATGTTTTTAACTACGTAAAACTTGCGAATATACAACATTCTTTGCTGTCCCATTGTCTTTGCATATAAATAGATTGTCAGGTTCACCGACTCTTGAACATGCAAGATATAATGGTCCATGGGAAAACAATCCGTATTCAGATCTATACCTCATGATTCTAATGATTGCCCTTGAGCTTTGTTGATGGTGATTGCTAATCGACCATTCCCTGAGTCGCCATCGTCATTTATATATCCCCCTGTGCACCCCGGCGTCCCCTTTGTAGTTATGTCCCTGTGTCCCGGTCGTCATTTATATTCCCTGTGTCCCGGTCGTCATTTGTGTCCCGGTGTTCCAGTCTGTGATTTCTCTTTGAGTGTCCCGGGCGTCATTTATATTCCTTGTGTCCCGGTGTCCCGGTCGTCATTTATATCCCCCTGTGCCCCCCGGCGTCCCCATTGTAGTTGTGTCCCTGTGTCCCGGTCGTCATTTATATTCCCTGTGTCCCGGTCGTCATTTGTATCCCGGTGTCCCGGTCTGTATATACATTCGTTTTTTAGTTTTGTTTTTCTTCTTTATTTTTTTCCTTTTTTCTTTTTTTTCTTTTTTAGTTTATTTAGATTTTTATATTTTTGAGTTTTTTTATTAGTTTTTAGTTTTTTTGTAGTTTTTACCATTTTTTTAGTTTTTTAGTTTTTTTTTTACTTATGTCCTGGTCGTCATTTATACTCCCTGTGTCCCGGTCGTCTTTGTGTCTCGGTGCTTTGTTGATTGCTAATTTATATTATATTTATATTTATATTTTTTATATTTATTAATATTTTTTTAGTTTTCTTTTTCTCTTATTTTTCAGTTTTTTCCTTTTTTTTAGTTTTTTCTTTTTTAGTTTTTAGTTTTTTTTGTTTTTTACCTTTTTTTAGTTTTTTTAGTTTTTTTAGTTTTTTAGCTTTTTTAGTTTTTTATTAGTTTTTAGTTTTTTTTAGTTTTTGCCTTTTTTTAGTTTTTTCAGTTTTTTTTAGTTTTTAGTTTTTTACCTTTTTTTTAGTTTTTTTAGTTTTTTAGCTTTTTTAGTTTTTTTTCTTTTTAGTTTTTTTTGTAGTTTTTACCTTTTTAAGTTTTTTTTCTTCTTTTGTATTAGTTTGAAATGATTCAGACGTCATATGCGGACAAACACGACGTCACTCGACAGACAGACAGACAGACATAACCCACAAACAACTTATTTTTATATATATTTATTCATATTTTTTCAGTTTTCTTTTTCTCTTTTATTTTTCAGTTTTTTCCTTTTTTTAGTTTTTTTCTTTTTTAGTTTTTAGTTTTTTTTTAGTTTTTTACCTTTTTTTAGTTTTTTTTTAGTTTTTTTAGTTTTTTAGCTTTTTTAGTTTTTTTATTAGTTTTTATTTTTTTTGTAGTTTTTGCCCTTTTTTATTTTTTTCAGTTTTTTTTAGTTATTAGATTTTTACCTTTTTTTAGTTTTTTTTTAGTTTTTTAGCTTTTTTAGTTTTTTTTCTTTTTAGTTTTTTTTTGTAGTTTTTACCTTTTTTAGTTTTTTTCTTCTTTTGTATTAGTGTGAAATAATTCAGACGTCATATGCGGACAAACATGACGTCACCTGATCCACAGATCCACACACAGACAACTTATATATATATATATATATATATATATATATATATATATATATATATATATATATATATATATATATATATATATATATCTATATATATAAAAATAAGTTGTCTGTGGATGGATGGATGGATGGATGTGTGGATGGATGTGTCAGGTGACGTCACCTGAAAAAACTGGATTAGGTGACGTCAAAACTGAAAAAACTAAAAAAAGGCAAAAACTACAAAAAAAACTAAAAACTAATAAAAAAAATAAAAAAGCTAAAAAACTAAAAAAACTATAAAGGTAAAAACCAATAAAAAACTAAAAAAAAAACTGAAAAAACTAAAAAAAGGCAAAAACTACAAAAAAAAACTAAAAACTAATAAAAAAAGTAAAAAAGCTAAAAAACTAAAAAAACTAAAAAAACTAAAAAAAGGTAAAAAACTAAAAAAAATAAAAAATAAAAAAAAACTAAAAAAAAGGAAAAAACTGAAAAATAAGCTAAAATAAAGGTAAAAACCAATAAAAAACTAAAAAAAAAAGGAAAAAACTAATAAATGACGACACTCAAAGAGAAAGCGACCAGGACAAAAAACTAAAAAAAAAGGCAAAAACTACAAAAAAACTAAAAACTAATAAAAAAAATAAAAAAGCTAAAAAACTAAAAAAACTAAAAAAAGGTAAAAAACTAAAAAAACTAAAAACTAAAAAAAAACTAAAAAAGGTAAAAACTAAAAGAACTAAAAAAGAAAAAAATAAATGACGACACTCAAAGAGAAAGCGACCAGGACAAAAGGAATGTTCGATTAGCAATCAACAAAGCACCGGGACACAGGGAGTATAAATGACGACCAGGACACAAGTAAAAAAAAAAATTAACAAAACTAAAAAGAAGGTAAAAACTACAAAAAAACTAAAAAGAAAAAAAAACTAAAAACTAATAAAAAAACTAAAAAATCTAAAAATCTAAATAAACTAAAAAAGAAAAAAAAAGGAAAAAAATAAAGGAGAAAAACAAAACTAAAAAACGAATGTATATACAGACCGGTACACCGGGATACAAATGACGACCGGGACACAGGGAATATAAATAACGACCGGGACACAGGACACAACTACAACGGGGACACCGGGGGAAACAGGGGGATATAAATGACGACCGGGACAAAAAAACTAAAAAGAAATAAAAACTAAAAACTAATAAAAAAAAACTAAAAAATCTAAAAATCTAAATAAGCTAAAAAAGAAAAAAAAAGGAAAAAAATAAAGGAGAAAAACAAAACTAAAAAACGAATGTATATACAGACCGGGACACCGGGATACAAATGATGACCGGGACCCGGGACACAGGGAATATAAATGACGACCGGGACACAGGGACACAACTACAACGGGGACACCGGGGGAAACAGGGGGATAACCTGACAATCTATTTATATGCAAAGACAATGGGACAGCAAAGAATGTTGTATATTCGCAAGTTTTACGTAGTTAAAACCATATATATATATATATATCTATATTCACAGGTGGGACATAGGGACACAACTACAATGGCGCGTAACTATTATGGCGCGTAACGACTTACGCGCGCGGGGGGGCTTGGGGGGGGCGCGAAGCGCCCCCACCAACTAGGTGTTGGGGTGGCGCGAAGCGCCACCCCAACAGCTAGTATATATATAAAAATAAGTTGTCTGTGGATGGATGGATGGATGTGTCAGGTGACGTCACCTGAAAAAACTGGATCAGGTGACGTCAAAACTGAAAAAACTAAAAAAAGGCAAAAACTACAAAAAAAACTAAAAACTAATAAAAAAAATAAAAAAGCTAAAAAACTAAAAAAACTATAAAGGTAAAAACCAATAAAAAACTAAAAAAAAACTGAAAAAACTAAAAAAAGGCAAAAACTACAAAAAAAAACTAAAAACTAATAAAAAAAGTAAAAAAGCTAAAAAACTAAAAAAACTAAAAAAAGGTAAAAAACTAAAAAAATAAAAAATAAAAAAAACTAAAAAAAAGGAAAAAACTGAAAAATAGGCTAAAATAAAGGTAAAAACCAATAAAAAACTAAAAAAAAAAGGAAAAAACTAATAAATGACGACACTCAAAGAGAAAAAAAAGGCAAAAACTACAAAAAAAACTAAAAACTAATAAAAAAAATAAAAAAGCTAAAAAACTAAAAAAACTAAAAAAAGGCAAAAACTACAAAAAAAACTAAAAACTAATAAAAAAGCTAAAAAACTAAAAAAACTAAAAAAAAGGCAAAAACTACAAAAAAACTAAAAACTAATAAAAAAAATAAAAAAGCTAAAAAACTAAAAAAACTAAAAAAACTAAAAAAAGGTAAAAAACTAAAAAAACTAAAAACTAAAAAAAACTAAAAAAGGTAAAAACTAAAAGAACTAAAAAAGAAAAAAAATAAATGACGACACTCAAAGAGAAAGCGACCAGGACAAAAGGAATGTTCGATTAGCAATCAACAAAGCACCGGGACACAGGGAGTATAAATGACGACCCGGGGGAAACAGGGGGATATAAATGACGACCGGGACAAAAAAACTAAAAAGAAAAAAACTAAAAACTAATAAAAAAAACTAAAAAATCTAAAAATCTAAATAAGCTAAAAAAGAAAAAAAAGGAAAAAAATAAAGGAGAAAAACAAAACTAAAAAACGAATGTATATACAGACCGGGACACCGGGATACAAATGACGACCGGGACCCGGGACACAGGGAATATAAATGACGACCGGGACACAGGGACACAACTCCGGTACACCGGGATACAAATGACGACCGGGACACAGGGAATATAAATGACGACCGGGACACAGGGACACAACTACAACGGGGACACCGGGGGAAACAGGGGGATATAAATGACGACCGGGACAAAAAAACTAAAAAGAAAAAAAAACTAAAAACTAATAAAAAAACTAAAAAATCTAAAAATCTAAATAAGCTAAAAAAGAAAAAAAAGGAAAAAAATAAAGGAGAAAAACAAAACTAAAAAACGAATGTATATACAGACCGGGACACCGGGATACAAATGACGACCGGGACCCGGGACACAGGGAATATAAATGACGACCGGGACACAGGGACACAACTACAACGGGGACACCGGGGGAAACAGGGGGATGTAAATGACGACCGGGACACCGGGACAGGGAATGGTCGATTAGCAATCACCATCAACAAAGCTCAAGGGCAATCATTAGAATCATGAGGTATAGATCTGAATACAGATTGTTTTCCCATGGACCATTATATGTTGCATGTTCAAGAGTCGGTAAACCTGACAATCTATTTATATGCAAAGACAATGGGACAGCAAAGAATGTTGTATATTCGCAAGTTTTACGTAGTTAAAACCATATATATATATCTATCTATATTCACAGGTGGGACATAGGGACACAACTACAATGGCGCGTAACTATTATGGCGCGTAACGACTTACGCGCGCGGGGGGGCTTGGGGGGGGCGCGAAGCGCCCCCACCAACTAGTATAAAAATAAGTTGTCTGTCTGTCTGTGGATGTGTGGATGGATGTGTCAGGTGACGTCACCTGAAAAAACTGGATTAGGTGACGTCAAAACTGAAAAAACTAAAAAAAGGCAAAAACTACAAAAAAAACTAAAAACTAATAAAAAAAATAAAAAAGCTAAAAAACTAAAAAAACTATAAAGGTAAAAACCAATAAAAAACTAAAAAAAAAACTGAAAAAACTAAAAAAAGGCAAAAACTACAAAAAAAAACTAAAAACTAATAAGAAAAGTAAAAAAGCTAAAAAACTAAAAAAACTAAAAAAACTAAAAAAATGTAAAAAACTAAAAAAAATAAAAAATAAAAAAAAACTAAAAAAAAGGAAAAAACTGAAAAATAAGCTAGAATAAAGGTAAAAACCAATAAAAAACTAAAAAAAAAGGAAAAAACTAATAAATGACGACACTCAAAGAGAAAGCGACCAGGACAAAAACTAAAAAAAAGGCAAAAACTACAAAAAAACTAAAAACTAATAAAAAAAATAAAAAAGCTAAAAAACTAAAAAAACTAAAAAAAGGTAAAAAACTAAAAAAACTAAAAACTAAAAAAAAACTAAAAAAGGTAAAAACTAAAAGAACTAAAAAAGAAAAAAATAAATGACGACACTCAAAGAGAAAGCGACCAGGACAAAAGGAATGTTCGATTAGCAATCAACAAAGCACCGGGACACAGGGAGTATAAATGACGACCAGGACACAAGTAAAAAAAAAAAAATTAACAAAACTAAAAAGAAGGTAAAAACTACAAAAAAACTAAAAAGAAAAAAAAACTAAAAACTAATAAAAAAACTAAAAAATCTAAAAATCTAAATAAACTAAAAAAGAAAAAAAAAGGAAAAAAATAAAGGAGAAAAACAAAACTAAAAAACGAATGTATATACAGACCGGTACACCGGGATACAAATGACGACCGGGACACAGGGAATATAAATAACGACCGGGACACAGGGACACAACTACAACGGGGACACCGGGGGAAACAGGGGGATATAAATGACGACCGGGACAAAAAAACTAAAAAGAAATAAAAACTAAAAACTAATAAAAAAACTAAAAAATCTAAAAATCTAAATAAGCTAAAAAAGAAAAAAAAGGAAAAAAATAAAGGAGAAAAACAAAACTAAAAAACGAATGTATATACAGACCGGGACACCGGGATACAAATGATGACCGGGACCCGGGACACAGGGAATATAAATGACGACCGGGACACAGGGACACAACTACAACGGGGACACCGGGGGAAACAGGGGGATAACCTGACAATCTATTTATATGCAAAGACAATGGGACAGCAAAGAATGTTGTATATTCGCAAGTTTTACGTAGTTAAAACCATATATATATATATATATCTATATTCACAGGTGGGACATAGGGACACAACTACAATGGCGCGTAACTATTATGGCGCGTAACGACTTACGCGCGCGGGGGGGCTTGGGGGGGGGCGCGAAGCGCCCCCACCAACTAGGTGTTGGGGTGGCGCGAAGCGCCACCCCAACAGCTAGTATATATATATATATATATATATATACTAGCTGTTGGGGTGGCGCTTCGCGCCACCCCAACACCTAGTTGGTGGGGGCGCTTCGCGCCCCCCCCAAGCCCCCCCGCGCGCGTAAGTCATTACGCGCCATAATAGTTACGCGCCATTGTAGTTGTGTCCCTATGTCCCACCTGTGAATATAGATATATATATATATATATGGTTTTAACTACGTAAAACTTGCGAATATACAACATTCTTTGCTGTCCCATTGTCTTTGCATATAAATAGATTGTCAGGTTATCCCCCTGTTTCCCCCGGTGTCCCCGTTGTAGTTGTGTCCCTGTGTCCCGGTCGTCATTTATATTCCCTGTGTCCCGGGTCCCGGTCATCATTTGTATCCCGGTGTCCCGGTCTGTATATACATTCGTTTTTTAGTTTTGTTTTTCTCCTTTATTTTTTTCCTTTTTTTTTCTTTTTTAGCTTATTTAGATTTTTAGATTTTTTAGTTTTTTTTATTAGTTTTTAGTTTTTATTTCTTTTTAGTTTTTTTGTCCCGGTCGTCATTTATATCCCCCTGTTTCCCCCGGTGTCCCCGTTGTAGTTGTGTCCCTGTGTCCCGGTCGTTATTTATATTCCCTGTGTCCCGGTCGTCATTTGTATCCCGGTGTACCGGTCTGTATATACATTCGTTTTTTAGTTTTGTTTTTCTCCTTTATTTTTTTCCTTTTTTTTTCTTTTTTAGTTTATTTAGATTTTTAGATTTTTTAGTTTTTTTATTAGTTTTTAGTTTTTTTTTCTTTTAGTTTTTTTGTAGTTTTTACCTTCTTTTTAGTTTTGTTAATTTTTTTTTTACTTGTGTCCTGGTCGTCATTTATACTCCCTGTGTCCCGGTGCTTTGTTGATTGCTAATCGAACATTCCTTTTGTCCTGGTCGCTTTCTCTTTGAGTGTCGTCATTTATTTTTTTCTTTTTTAGTTCTTTTAGTTTTTAACTTTTTTAGTTTTTAGTTTTTTTAGTTTTTTACCTTTTTTTAGTTTTTTTAGTTTTTTAGCTTTTTTATTTTTTTTATTAGTTTTTAGTTTTTTTGTAGTTTTTGCCTTTTTTTTTAGTTTTTTGTCCTGGTCGCTTTCTCTTTGAGTGTCGTCATTTATTAGTTTTTTCCTTTTTTTTTTAGTTTTTTATTGGTTTTTACCTTTATTTTAGCTTATTTTTCAGTTTTTTCCTTTTTTTTAGTTTTTTTTTATTTTTTATTTTTTTTAGTTTTTTACCTTTTTTTAGTTTTTTTAGTTTTTTTAGTTTTTTAGCTTTTTTACTTTTTTTATTAGTTTTTAGTTTTTTTTTGTAGTTTTTGCCTTTTTTTAGTTTTTTCAGTTTTTTTTTTAGTTTTTTATTGGTTTTTACCTTTATAGTTTTTTTAGTTTTTTAGCTTTTTTATTTTTTTTATTAGTTTTTAGTTTTTTTTGTAGTTTTTGCCTTTTTTTAGTTTTTTCAGTTTTGACGTCACCTAATCCAGTTTTTTCAGGTGACGTCACCTGACACATCCATCCACACATCCAT
>NW_027064006.1:0-28931 GCF_032884065.1 Artemia franciscana
AGCCCCCCCCGCGCGCGTAAGTCGTTACGCGCCATAATAGTTACGCGCCATTGTAGTTGTGTCCCTATGTCCCACCTGTGAATATAGATATATATATATATATATGGTTTTAACTACGTAAAACTTGCGAATATACAACATTCTTTGCTGTCCCATTGTCTTTGCATATAAATAGATTGTCAGGTTATCCCCCTGTTTCCCCCGGTGTCCCCGTTGTAGTTGTGTCCCTGTGTCCCGGTCGTCATTTATATTCCCTGTGTCCCGCGTCCCGGTCATCATTTGTATCCCGGTGTCCCGGTCTCTATATACATTCGTTTTTTAGTTTTGTTTTTCTCCTTTATTTTTTTCCTTTTTTTTTCTTTTTTAGCTTATTTAGATTTTTAGATTTTTTAGTTTTTTTTATTAGTTTTTAGTTTTTATTTCTTTTTAGTTTTTTTGTCCCGGTCGTCATTTATATCCCCCTGTTTCCCCCGGTGTCCCCGTTGTAGTTGTGTCCCTGTGTCCCGGTCGTTATTTATATTCCCTGTGTCCCGGTCGTCATTTGTATCCCGGTGTACCGGTCTGTATATACATTCGTTTTTTAGTTTTGTTTTTCTCCTTTATTTTTTTCCTTTTTTTTTCTTTTTTAGTTTATTTAGATTTTTAGATTTTTTAGTTTTTTTATTAGTTTTTAGTTTTTTTTTCTTTTTAGTTTTTTTGTAGTTTTTACCTTCTTTTTAGTTTTGTTAATTTTTTTTTTTACTTGTGTCCTGGTCGTCATTTATACTCCCTGTGTCCCGGTGCTTTGTTGATTGCTAATCGAACATTCCTTTTGTCCTGGTCGCTTTCTCTTTGAGTGTCGTCATTTATTTTTTTCTTTTTTAGTTCTTTTAGTTTTTACCTTTTTTAGTTTTTTTTAGTTTTTAGTTTTTTTAGTTTTTTACCTTTTTTTAGTTTTTTTAGTTTTTTAGCTTTTTTATTTTTTTTATTAGTTTTTAGTTTTTTTGTAGTTTTTGCCTTTTTTTTTAGTTTTTTGTCCTGGTCGCTTTCTCTTTGAGTGTCGTCATTTATTAGTTTTTTCCTTTTTTTTTTTAGTTTTTTATTGGTTTTTACCTTTATTTTAGCTTATTTTTCAGTTTTTTCCTTTTTTTTAGTTTTTTTTTATTTTTTATTTTTTTTAGTTTTTTACCTTTTTTTAGTTTTTTTAGTTTTTTTAGTTTTTTAGCTTTTTTACTTTTTTTATTAGTTTTTAGTTTTTTTTGTAGTTTTTGCCTTTTTTTAGTTTTTTCAGTTTTTTTTTTAGTTTTTTATTGGTTTTTACCTTTATAGTTTTTTTAGTTTTTTAGCTTTTTTATTTTTTTTATTAGTTTTTAGTTTTTTTTTGTAGTTTTTGCCTTTTTTTAGTTTTTTCAGTTTTGACGTCACCTAATCCAGTTTTTTCAGGTGACGTCACCTGACACATCCATCCACACATCCATCCATCCATCCATCCACAGACAACTTATTTTTATATATATAGATATATATATATATATATATATGTTTTTAACTACGTAAAACTTGCGAATATACAACATTCTTCGCTGTCCCATTGGATGTGCGTATAAATGGATTTTCAGGTTTACGGGCTCTTGAACTTGCAATACATAATTGTCCATGAGAAAAACAATCCAGATTCAGATCTATACCGCATTTTTCTAATGATTGCCCTTGAGCTGTATTGATGGTGATTGCTAATCGAATATTCCTCTTTGTCCCCGTGGCCATGTAGATTGTCCGGTTTACCGACTCTGGAACATGCAACATATAATTGTCCATGGGAAAAACAATCCGGATTCATATCTATACCGCATTTTTCTAATGATTACCCTTGTGCTTTGTTGATGGTGATTGCCAATCGAATATTCCCTGTGTCCCCGTCGTCATTTATATATCCCCCTGAGCCCCCCTCCCCGGCGTCCCTTTTGTAGATGTGTCCCTGTGTCCTGGTCCTCATTTATATTCCCTGTGTCCCGGTGTCCCAGTCGTCATTTGTGTCCCAGTCTGTAATTTCTTCTTGAGTGTCCCGGTCGTCATTTATACAATGATTTATTTTTAGCATTCCACGTATAATACGAAGGCACTTCAGTATACAGCAGTTTTTTCGCAAAAGAATCATTTTGACATAACGAAAAGAAATCAGTTAACATTGTATCCGGTGGATTCAGGGCCCTTTGTTGTACGTTGGATTCCGAAAAATAAACATGTTGACTATTCTGCTAATGTACCGCTAAGTTTACAACACTTGGACTTCGTTCATGTATCGGAATGAAAAAATTCTCCAAACGGCTTCATTACTGCTTATGTATCTTCCAACCTGATACTGTACGATTTCATCGATATCACTGATTTCGGGCTGCAAGCCAAAAACTGCCATGTCGCTGCCTTTGTTGATGTATTTACATATGTATTAGATTGCCTTTAGAGAATTACAGTATTCAACGTTTATGTGTGAATTAAATGTTTTTGACAATAAAGGTGAATATAGAACAACCCACTGGTTATCTATTTTGATGGTGGTACCGTTATGCTTATTTATTATTGTTGTTTTAGTCCCGATTTGAACACATCTACTCAAGCTACAATCATCGACTGGGACGTTCCTCAATGCCAGAGTAGAAAATTTTCACGTTGCTCTTGTGATTCCTAGTTGCGCTTTGCTTTCTTTTGGCATTATATCTTTGAGCCGCGAGCCTGTTTTCATGTTGTTCTTGTGATTCCTCGGAACGCTTTCTTTTGGCATTATCTGTTTGAGCCGCAAGGTTGTTTTCACGTTGTTCTTGTGATTCCTCGGCACGCTTTCTTTTGGTAATTTCTCTTTGAGCTGCAAGCCTGTTTTCACGTTGTTCTTGTGATTCCTCAGCACGATTTTTTTTGGTAATTTTTCTTTGGGCCGCAAGCCTGTTTTCAAGTTGTTCTTGTGATTTCTCGGCACGTTTTCTTTTGTTACTTTCTCTTTTAGCCGCAAGCCTTTCGGCATTATCTCTTTGAGCCACTTCCTCGGCTGTCTCTTCTGCCATTGTAGGATTTACACTAAAATTTCTCTTTGAATTAACTCTTTGAGCAGCTTCCTCGGCTGTTTCTTCTGTCATTGTAGGATTTATCCTGAAATTTATCTTTGAATCGCTCCCTTATATACTTATAATGACGTCATATGCGGACAAACCCACAAACATACTTATAATGCCGTCATATGCGGACAAACGCACAAACATGGACAAACGCCAGTAGGCGTTTTGTCAGCGGAAATAACAATTTTATGGGTATCAGTAGGCATCAAATCGATTGCTGTTTTGACCAGATGCACCAAATCATTATTTTCGTGGAAAAGATTTTGCAGTTGGGAAACGATAGTCCTTTCAACGTTGGGAGAAATTTCGCAACGTGCAATCAATTCAGAATTGCTATCACAAATGAAGTACAGTTGTACAAATTTATGATTCTCACCTGAGAATGGTAGAAGGGACCCTGCTCTATGATAAATTTGCCCTTTTTCTTTGACGATGGGCATAAATTGACCTTGATTTTCGATTTGGGCACCAAACGACGTCATTTGGAAACATGAGTTATATTTTCTGATGTTTAAGAGAAAAAAACGCTTAGATTCTGACGTAGTTCTGGTGGTGCAGCCAGTTGAGGAAGTTGAGGATGTTTTTCCTGAGGCGCAACACATTCCCATTGTTTCACCATTAAATTTCAGGGCCTTGCAATAGGGACACATCTAACACATAGTCTCGATTTGAACACATCTACTCAAGGTATAATCATCATCTGGGCTGTACCTGAATGCAAGGCGATAATTTTCACATTGCTCTTCTGATTCATCGGCACCCTTTCTTTTGGCATTATCTCTTTGAGCCTCAAGCCTGTTTCCACGTTGTTCTTGTGATTCCTCGGCACAATTTCTTACGGATTGGACACAAATGACGACCGGGACACAGGGAATATAAATGACGACCGGGACACAGGGACAAAACTACAACGGGGTCGCCGGGGGGCACAGGGGGGTATATAAATGACGACAGCGACACAGGGAATGTTCGATTAGCAATCACCATCAATAAAGCTCAAGGGCAATCATTAGAATCATGAGGTATAGATCTGAATAAGGATTGTTTTTCCCATGGACAATTATATGTTGCAAGTTCAGGAGTCGGTGAACCTGACAATCTATTTATATGTACAGACAATGGGACATCGAAAAATATTGTATATTTGCAAGTTTTACGTAGTTAAAAACATATATATATATATATATCTTTCTATATTCACAGGTGGGACACACGGACACAACTACAATGGCGCGTAACTAATATGGCGCGTAACGTCTTACGCGGGGGGGGGGGGGCTTTGGGGGCTTTATGGCCCCCCAAGCAATCTTTTAAAAGCCATGTTTATGGCTTTTTCATAGTTTGGATACCAAGAGACAAACCACAGAAAATTAGCAAGCACAGTAAGTGTGGAAGCTTACCACAGAGGTGCAACTCTTAGAAATATTATTTTTCTAGGTTGCAGTAGTAGCTAGCACCCAAGTAAGAGACGATCAAGCCCCATAGTATAAACTACAATAGCCTATAAGTCCTAAGAATAGAGTCAGATCAAAACAAAAAGTATATTATTAACCACCTTGTTTGAAACCTCTATATAGGAAAGTTACCGTATATAGGAAAGTTACCATTATTCCATTATTTACCATTTTATACCATTACTAGCTGTTGGGGTGGCGCTTCGCGCCACCCCAACACCTAGTTGGTGGGGGCGCTTCGCGCCCCCCCCCCAAGCCCCCCCGCGCGCGTAAGTCGTTACGCGCCATAATATTTACGTGCCATTGTAGTTGTGTCCCTATGTCCCACCTGTGAATATAGATATATATATATATATATATGGTTTTAACTACGTAAAACTTGCGAATATACAACATTCTTTGCTGTCCCATTGTCTTTGCATATAAATAGATTGTCAGGTTTACCGACTCTTGAACATGCAACATATAATGGTCCATGGGAAAACAATCTGTATTCAGATCTATACCTCATGATTCTAATGATTGCCCTTGAGCTTTGTTGATGGTGATTGCTAATCGACCATTCCCTGTCCCGGTGTCCCGGTCGTCATTTACATCCCCCTGTTTCCCCCGGTGTCCCCGTTGTAGTTGTGTCCCTGTGTCCCGGTCGTCATTTATATTCCCTGTGTCCCGGGTCCCGGTCATCATTTGTATCCCGGTGTCCCGGTCTGTATATACATTCGTTTTTTAGTTTTGTTTTTCTCCTTTATTTTTTTCCTTTTTTTTTCTTTTTTAGCTTATTTAGATTTTTAGATTTTTTAGTTTTTTTTATTAGTTTTTAGTTTTTATTTCTTTTTAGTTTTTTTTGTCCCGGTCGTCATTTATATCCCCCTGTTTCCCCCGGTGTCCCCGTTGTAGTTGTGTCCCTGTGTCCCGTTTTTTTTTAGTTTTTAGTTTTTTTAGTTTTTTACCTTTTTTTAGTTTTTTTAGTTTTTTTAGTTTTTTAGCTTTTTTATTTTTTTTATTAGTTTTTAGTTTTTTTGTAGTTTTTGCCTTTTTTTTAGTTTTTTTAGTTTTTTAGCTTTTTTATTAGTTTTTAGTTTTTTTTGTAGTTTTTGCCTTTTTTTAGTTTTTTCAGTTTTGACGTCACCTGATCCAGTTTTTTCAGGTGACGTCTCCTGATCCACGATCCACAGATCCACAGACAACTGATTTTTATATATATAGATAGTTTTTTTTTTTTTTACTTATGTCCTGGTCGTCATTTATACTCCCTGTGTCCCGGTGCTTTGTTGATTGCTAATCGAACATTCCTTTTGTCCTGGCCGCTTTCTCTTTGAGTGTCGTCATTTATTAGTTTTTTCCTTTTTTTTTTAGTTTTTTATTGGTTTTTACCTTTATTTTAGCTTATTTTTCAGTTTTTTCCTTTTTTTTAGTTTTTTTTTATTTTTTATTTTTTTTAGTTTTTTACCTTTTTTTAGTTTTTTTAGTTTTTTTAGTTTTTTAGCTTTTTTACTTTTTTTATTAGTTTTTAGTTTTTTTTTTGTAGTTTTTGCCTTTTTTTAGTTTTTTCAGTTTTTTTTAGTTTTTTATTGGTTTTTACCTTTATAGTTTTTTTAGTTTTTTAGCTTTTTTATTTTTTTTATTAGTTTTTAGTTTTTTTTGTAGTTTTTGCCTTTTTTTAGTTTTTTCAGTTTTGACGTCACCTAATCCAGTTTTTTCAGGTGACGTCACCTGACACATCCATCCATCCACAGACAACTTATTTTTATATATATAGATTTTTACCATTATTACCATAGTTTCTACCATTATTGTGTATAAGAGTCAGTTTGGCCTCATAGAATATATATGTACAAATAAAGTCAAAAAATTTCCCAACAATACAACCACCATAGATCCCCATCAATATAAAACTGAAACACACAACGAATAGATTTTACAATAAATAATTGAGTTAAATTCAAAACGAGCAGATATTACGAGGAACACAGCTGACCCCGCCCATTCCCTATGGAGACTAGAACATAATTTGCAAAAGAAAAATCCTTAGATGAACATACTGACTTAATTGCTTGAAATTAAAACAGATATTGTCTTCTCTTTAGGGTTTTTGGCCAAACCGGTGGCAGTGGCTAAATTTGTATTTCAATCCAACATCATATACGGAGGATTTCAGTTTTTTTCTATTCCAATGGGACCTGCTAGGTCATAAATGTAACTGCAAACACCATCGCAGCTACGGCTGCAACAAAGATGTCAACCCGAGTAACCCCAGTAGCCCCAGAACTACTAAAGGTAACCTCAGCCTTAGGAAACGAAATGCCTTTCCTGCAATTGTTCCGTACGTCATGCAAATACTTTCTTTGCTCATCACTAAGATTATTCCATTTTTGGTGCCAAGTGATGCAATATCTTAATTTTCTTGCAGCATGTCCTGTATTATTATATCCTATGAGTGTAGCAGCAGCATAACTATTTCCAACAGTTAAGTCCATCGAGCTACTTAGATATGTTTTACCGTCAATCCAAACAATATCATCTAAGGTAAGATACCCGAAAGGGGGCGGACTGAAGACTTTTTCGACTTTTATTTTGTACGAATTATAATTTTCCCTGAGCCACACAGAATCGGGATTATACTCTTCTACTTTTAATAATTCAACAGCACCTACATTAACTGAATGGCAAATTTGTTCTGTTTCAGTGTTACCAGTGTACCTACATGAACTGGCACTAACCAAGGAAAATTCGGTTAGTATAAGCAATCTATATATATAAAAATAAGTTGTCTGTCTGTGTGTCTGTCTGTGGATCAGGTGACGTCATGTTTCTGTGTTGACTGACGTCATGAAATTGGTTGTCGTCATTTTTGCTTTGACGGTGACGTCATTCAAGATATTTAAGACATATGTTCACGTAGAAATCTATTAATGTTTAAGTTTACAATGACTGATGAACTTACCATGGCAAAAGCCGATGAAGATGATCAAAGAGTCTATGCCAAAAAACTTGCTGCTGATAGAGAAAGTCAGAAAAGAAAGCGTGCCGAGGAACTACCAGAGCAACGCGAAAGCAGACTTGCTGCTAAAAGAGAAAGTGAAAAAAGAAGGCGTGCCGAGGAATCAAAAGAACAGCAAGGAAACAGGCTTGAGGCTGATAGAGAAAGAAAGAACAGAAAGCGTGCCGAGGAGCTACCAGAGCAACGCGGAAGCAGACTTGCTGCTAAAAGAGAAAGTGAAAAAACAAGGCGTGCCGAGGAATTACAAGAACAGCAAGAAATCAGGCTTGCTGCTGATAGAGAAAGTAAGAAAAGAAAGCGTGCCGAGGAATCACAAGAACAGCAAGAAATCAGAATTGCTGCTGATAGAGAAAGTAAGAAAAGAAAGCGTGCCGAGGAATCAGAGCAACCTGAAAGCTATCGCCTGGCATTCAGGTACAACCCAGTCGATGATTATAGCTTGAGTAAATGTGTTCAAATCGGGACAATGTCTAAAATTTGTCCCTATTGCGAGGCCTTGAAATTCAATGGTGAAACAATGGGAATGTGTTGCGCCTCAGGAAAAGTTAAACTTCCTCTATTGGCTGCACCACCAGAGCCATTGAAGACTTTCCTTACTGGAACTACGTCAGAATTTAAGCGTTTTTTGTCAAAAATCAGAAAATACAACTCATGTTTCCAAATGACGTCGTTTGGAGCCCAAATCGAAAATCCAGATCAATTTATGTCTACTTTCAAAGTAAAAGGGCAAATTTATCATAGAGCAGGGTTCCCTCTACCATTCTCAGGCGAGAATCATAAATTTTTACAATTGTACTTCATCAGTGATAGAAATTCTGAATCGAATGCACGTTGCGAAATTTCTCCCAACGTTGAAAGGACAATCGTTTCCCAATTGCAACATCTTTTCCACGAAAATAATAATTTAGTGCGTCTGTTCAAAACAGCCGTCGATTTGATGCCTACTGATACGCATAAAATTGTTATTTCCGCTGACAAAACGCCGCCTGGCCAACATGTGCGTAGATACAATGCTCCAACTATCGACGAAGTGGCAATCGTTATGGTCGGTGATCAGTTTTTACCTCGAGATATTATTCTTCATAAGCGAAACGCTCAGTTGTTAAGAATTGCTGAAACTCATCGATGCTACGATGCCCTACAATATCCTATCATTTTTTGGGATGGAGCCGACGGCTATCACTTTAATATTAAATTGATGAATCCAGCCACTAACAAAGAAATGAATAAGAAATGCAGTGCAATGCATTATTATTCCTATAGACTAATGATTCGGCAGGATGAAGAAAATTATATTTTAAAATGCCGTGAATCGTTTCACCAATTCGTCGTTGATATGTATGCTAAAATTGAATCAGAACGTTTGCTATATATCCGCCTGAATCAGACCAAGCTCCGCTCTGAACAATGCATTCATTTGCGAGATGCAGTCATAAATGACGGTAATACCACAAGCGTTGGAAGATTAACAATTTTACCTTCGTCATATGCTGGCAGTCCCCGTCATATGCATGAATATGCTCAAGATGCTATTGCGTATGTTCGTCTCTATGGTCGTCCAGATTTATTTATTACATTTACATGTAATCAATCTTGGGACGAGATACTGCAGCTTTTACTTCAAGGACAATCGGCGGTTCATAGGCATGACATTACGGCCCGTGTCTTCCGGCAAAAGTTGAAATAACTGATAAACTACATTGTAAAACTTGAAGTGTTTGGGTCAGTGCGATGCTGGATGTACTCAACGAAACGAGGTTTGCCACACGCACATATACTAATCTGGCTACATAAAAAAATTACTTCGAACGAAATTGATGATGTGATTTCCGCTGAAATACCTGATAAAAATGTCGATAAGGGGTTACATGATATTATTGTAAAAAATATGATACATGGACCTTGCGGTGCACTGAACGAAAATTCACCATGCATGGCCAAAGGAAGGTGCACAAAGCAATATCCTCGACTTTTAGTATCAAACACAATTACTGGCAATGATGGTTACCCACAATATAGAAGAAGATCTACTGAAGATGTCGGTAAAACAGCAATAATAAACAAGCGTAACGGTACCACCATCGAAGTAGATAACCAGTGGGTTGTTCCATATTCCCCATTATTATCAAAAACATTTAATGCACACATAAACGTTGAATACTGTAACTCCGTAAAGGCAATCAAATACATATGTAAATACGTCAACAAAGGCAGTGACATGGCAGTTTTTGGCTTGCAGCCCGAAATCAAAGATTTCGATGAAATCGTACAATATCAGGCTGGAAGATACATAAGCAGTAATGAAGCTGTTTGGCGAATTCTTTCATTTCCGATACATGAACGTAGTCCAGCTGTTGTTCACTTAGCGGTACATTTACAGAATGGTCAACGTGTTTATTTCACGGAAACCAACGTGCAACAAAGAGTCCTGAATCCACCGGATACAACATTAACAGCTTTTTTTCGCTTTGCAAAAATGATTCTTTTGCAAAAAAAACTGCTGTATACTGAAGTGCCTTCGTATTACACGTGGAATACTAAAAATAAAGTATTTGAACGTCGAAAACAGGGTAAGTCGGTCGACGGCCAACCTACCATCTTCAAAGATACCACGATAGGAAAACTCTACACCGTTCACCCCAATCAACATGCATTGTTTGGCATCATTTTAACAACTTGCTCTCCATCAGCTCCTACAGAGTTATGGGAAAAACATAAGTCAAAAATGTCCGAAGATATACTCCATCGAAAACAGTTAGAGACGTCAGATATGACTTTTGATTTTACATCAGAAATTTATAACTGCACTTTAGTTGTTATAGAAGATTTGTGCGTACGTTTGGCAAACAAACCTCTTCAGGATTTGGGAATGCCTTCACCTAACCGTATCGCTGCTGTTTCGACATGTGTAGAATTGGATCGCGAACAAAGTTACAGTACGAGTGATCTATTGTCGTATGTACAAAATAACATTTCCAAGTTAACGTCGGAACAAAAAGACATTTATGATACGATAATGCATTGTGTCGATAACAACGTTGGAGAAATTTTCTTTTTGGATGCGCCAGGAGGTACTGGTAAAACGTTTGTGATAAAACTAATTCTGGCATCAATTCGATCAAAAAATGATATAGCGTCGGCAATTGCGTCGTCCGGAATAGCCGCAACATTGCTGCCTGGTGGAAGAACTGCTCATTCCGCTTTGAAATTGCCTCTGAACTTGCATTCTACAGAAACTCCCACGTGCAATATTTCCAAATCATCTGGGATGGGTAAAGTATTGCAGCAATGCAAACTTATTATTTGGGATGAGTGCACAATGGCACACAAAAAATTGCTCGAGGCTCTTGATCAATGCTTGAAAGATTTGCGAGGAAAGTCGAAACCCTTTGGCAGCACATTAATATTGCTTGCGGGAGATTTCAGGCAAACATTACCTATAATACCTAGATCAACTCCTGCAGACGAAATGAATTGTATGTTTCATCTTTGAGGGTCGGTAAACCTGACAATCTATTTATACGCACAGACAATGGGACAGCGAAGACTGTTGTATATTCACAAGTTTTACGTAGTTAATTTGTATTGTATCTACCTATCTATCTATCTATATAAAAACGAGTTGTGTGTATGCATATTTGTTTGTTTGTAAAAAGAGCGTTTGCATATGACGTCATTATTAATACATACGGCTTTGTATATGGACAGACAATGGGAAAGCCAAGAATGTTGTATATTCGCAATTTTTACGTAGTTTGAAACACATATATAAATCTACCTATATTCACAGGTGGGACATAGGGACACAACTACAATGGCGCGTAACTAATATGGCGCGTAACGACTTACGCGCGCGGGGGGGCTTGGGGGGGCGCGAAGCGCCACCCCAACAGCTAGTAGAATTATAAAATGCATATTCCGTTTTTACAATTATCTTTGACAATTATAGCTACACGGTCTTCGGTTATATCGGTAGCTTACATTATAACAGCTAGTTTAGCTATAGTTTTGTAACTCCATCATATAATTTGAATGTTTGTTTTTTCATTAAAAAAAGACTGGAGCTGCTAAACTGTGTTACTCGAATAAATTTGCAGTTTATAAGTTTATTTATAAATTTTGAAAATTTTAGAAAATATAAATATGTTTTAGTGAAATGTAGTTTCGAATGATTTATTTGAATAATGTTTTTCTGGGACATATAGACTTTATGAAATCTCTCTGTTACATTCAATTTTCTTGTGGCTTGAATTGGTATAAAATGACATCATAAAATTTTCTAAAAATACAATAGAAAACTTTTTGTCTGCTACACCTGTTTGCAAATAGGCTATTATGAGAACATGTATTTGAACAAAAGATGTTGTTATAAGCGAAATTTTAAGAACTATGAGTACTTTGTTAAAACAACTATGCATTATGATTTCAATTGTAAACTTTTTCAAAGACTATTACAAAGAGGAAAATGTTTATGGCTTTTTCATAGTTTGGATACCAAGAGACTATGCAACTTTTAGAAATATTATTTTTTCTAGGTTGCAGTAGTAGCTAGCACCCTAGTAAGAGACGATCAAACCCCATAGTAAAAATTACAATAGCCTATAAGTCCTAAGAATAGAGTCAGATCAAAACAAAAAGTATATTATTAACCACCTTGTTTGAAACCTCTATATAGGAAAGTTACCGTCTCTCGGCATGAATAACAAGGAAAACATATTGGCTTGAAAATCAAGAAAAATGGCTGTAACCACAATATTCTGCATATAGGGCAACTTTTTCTTTTCTTTTCCTCCGCAGATATCTGAGAGTTAGAACATCCTAGAGAGCTGTTTAATGGCTAATTATAAAGACAATTGATGGGGTTAAAAACATTTTGTTATTAATTTTTTTTTAATAAAATCAATTTGTTACGAAAACTGGATTTTTGTTTAACGCTGTAGTAGCAAATGGTAAAAACATCATGTCGTATAGGTAGATCAAAGTTCTAGCTTCTTCTTAAGATTCAAAAGAGATCATATTGCAGTCAACCCACCCCCCCTCAACTTTCCCTCCCAAATGCTTCCAACTAAATATCGAGATAGTCATTTTGTTCAAAATTGTTCTAAGGCAAATAATTATTGTTCAATGTTTGATAATTCTCCCTCTATTCTTGGGGTAAGGGCTATAAGTTATGCTAGTTGTCCAATGTTACATCGGAATTACAGTTTTAAGGAAAAGGTGGTCATCTAAGCTTTGAAGCGGCTTCAATCAATCAGGAATGGAAAGTTCTTGTTCCTTTTTCAAGTTCCTTTTTTAAGAGTCAAAACTTATTGGAGGGCAACCACCACTACCCCCCTCCTACGCCAGCCGACTCCCAAACAAATAAAATCGAAATTTTGAAAATTTATTTTTAAAGTTGAAAAGCCCAGTAGCCATGTCTTTGAGCTATCCAGCCCCCTACCCCTACCAAAGCCCATGGGGCATGAGCTGCAACTTATACAATTTCTCCCTTGTTTACATACCATATTTACTATTGAGAAAGATCGGCAATATTTGACCTGCAGTTTCATAAGAGATGAAGAACATTCAATTGATCTGTTCCGAAAATATTGAGGAAAATGTTGAACTAAATCAAAACATGTTATGCCCATATCTGTATTTTCCATTAAAGATAAACGCAAATAGTATGATTTATTGATATTCAGACATTTATCCCACCTGAAAAACAGTAAACGTGCAAAGACAAACAGGAGTTATTGGAAACAGTAGGATCACAAATATGCCCCTCTTTCGTGTAAGTTTCTGTTTCTGCTTAAACTATTAGGCTACGAGACGACAGAGGTTATTTTAGCATCGATTCAGGGATTATCCAAAAAGTTAAAAGCAATGGGGTCGAAGCTGAATATCCTGCAAGAGGCTCAGAATTCAGCAAGCGGGGCAATACAACATTTGTCAAATGAATTAAGAGTTGAAACGACTGTAATGAAATCGGAAACATCTGAAGTAGAAACTAGAGTCCAAAACACAAAGAAACTAAGTACACTCCAGGACTCTTGTATATGAATTCTCGAGAAGGAAGCTCGAAGGAAGAATATAGCAATTTATGGGTTGCAGAAAAGCAGAGCCAATATATATTTCAAAGAAAAGTCAGAGCGTTATCTGACAAAAATAGTTCCCCAAAGTAAAATCTGGCCTCAAAATTTACAGGATGTTTTCAGACTACCATAAAAATCGAATCCACGTCCTATACTTCTTCGGTTTCAATCTCTCTTTCTTAAGGTGAATAATCCGAAACAAAAACACTCGTTCCTGTCCAAAAACTGTACCGTTATGCAAAACAATGTCTCTTTGATACGCATTTGAAAACCGAATAAGTATAGGACGTGGATTCGATTTTTATGGCAGTCTGAAAACATCCTGTAAATTTTGAGGCCAGATTTTACTTGAAGACATGGCTACTGGGCTTTTCAACTTTAAAAATAAATATTCAAAATTTCGATTTTATTTGTTTGGGAGTCGGCTGGCGTAGGAGGGGGGTAGTGGTGGTTGCCCTCCAATCAGTTTTGACTCTTAAAAAGGGAACTTGAAAAAGGAACAAGAACTTTCCATTCCTGATTGATTGAAGCCCCTTCAAAGCTTAGATGACCACCTTTTCCTTAAAACTGTAATTCCGATGTAACATTGGACAACTAGCATAACTTATAGCCCTTACCCCAAGAATAGAGGGAGAATTATCAAACATTGAACAATAATTATTTGCCTTAGAACAATTTTGAACGAAATGACTATCTCGATATTTAGTTGGAAGCATTTGGGAGGGAAAGTTGAGGGGGGGTGGGTTGACTGCAATATGATCTCTTTTGAATCTTAAGAAGAAGCTAGAACTTTGATCTACCTATACGACATGATGTTTTTACCATTTGCTAGTACAGCGTTAAACAAAAATCCAGTTTTCGTAACAAATTGATTTTATTAAAAAAAAATTAATAACAAAATGTTTTTAACCCCATCAATTGTCTTTATAATTAGCCATTAAACAGCTCTCTAGGATGTTCTAACTCTCAGATATCTGCGGAGGAAAAGAAAAGAAAAAGTTGCCCTATATGCAGAATATTGTGGTTACAGCCATTTTTCTTGATTTTCAAGTCAATATGTTTTCCTTGTTATTCATGCCGAGAGACGGTAACTTTCCTATATAGAGGTTTCAAACAAGGTGGTTAATAATATACTTTTTGTTTTGATCTGACTCTATTCTTAGGACTTATAGGCTATTGTAATTTTTACTATGGGGTTTGATCGTCTCTTACTAGAGTGCTAGCTACTACTGCAACCTAGAAAAAATAATATTTCTAAAAGTTGCATAGTCTCTTGGTATCCAAACTATGAAAAAGCCATAAACAGTTTCCTCTTTGTAATAGTCTTTGAAAAAGTTTACAATTGAAATCATAATGCATAGTTGTTTTATCAAAGTACTCATAGTTCTTAAAATTTCGCTTATAACAACATCTTTTGTTCAAATACATGTTCTCATAATAGCCTATTTGCAAACAGGTGTAGCAGACAAAAAGTTTTCTGTTGTATTTTTAGAAAATTTTATGATGTCATTATATACCAATTCTAGCCACAAGAAAATTGAATGTAACAGAGAGATTTCATAAAGTCTATATGTCCCAGAAAAACATTTTTTAAATAAATCATTCGAAACTACATTCCACTAAAACATATTTATATTTTCTAAAATTTTCAAAATTTATAAATAAACTTATAAACTGCAAAATTATTCGAGTAACACAGTTTAGCAGCTCCAGTATTTTTTTAATGAAAAAACAAACATTCAAATTATATGATGGAGTTACAAAACTATAGCTAAACTAGCTGTTATAATGTATGCTACCGATATAACCGAAGACCGTGTAGCTATAATTGTCAACGATAATTGTAAAAACGAAATATGCATTTTATAATTCTATTGCTTATACTAACCAAACTTTCCTTGGTTAGTGCCAGTTCATGTAGGTACACTGGTAACATTGAAACAGAACAAATTTGCCATTCAGTTAATGTAGGTGCTGTTGAATTATTAAAAGTCGAAGAGCATAATCCCGATTCTGTGTGGCTCAGGGAAAATTATAATTCGTACAAAATAAAAGTCGAAAAAGTCTTCAGTCCGCCCCCTTTCGGGTATCTTACCATAGATGATATTGTTTGGATTGACGGTAAAACATATCTAAGCAGCTCGATGGACTTAACTGTTGGAAATAGTTATGCTGCTGCTACACTCATAGGATATAATAATACAGGACATGCTGCAAGAAAATTAAGATATTGCATCACTTGGCACCAAAAATGGAATAATCTTAGTGATGAGCAAAGAAAGTATTTGCATGACGTACGGAACAATTGCAGGAAAGGCATTTCGTTTCCTAAGGCTGAGGTTACCTTTAGTAGTTCTGGGGCTACTAGGGTTACTCGGGTTGACATCTTTGTTGCAGCCGTAGCTGCGATGGTGGTTGCAGTTGCATTTATGACCTAGCAGGTCCCATTGGAATAGAAAAAACTGAAATCCTTCGTATATGATGTCGGATTGAAATACAAATTTAGCCACTGCCACCGGTTTGGCCAAAAACCCTAAAGAGAAGACAATATCTGTTTTAATTTCAAGCAATTAAGTCAGTATGTTCATCTAAGGATTTTTCTTTTGCAAATTATGTTCTAGTCTCCATAGGGAACGGGCGGGGTCAGCTGTGTTCCTCGTAATATCTGCTCGTTTTGAATTTAACTCAATTATTTATTGTAGAATCTATTCGTTCTGTGTTTCAGTTATATATTGATGGGGATCTATGGTGGTTGTACTGTTGGGAAATTATTTGACTTTATTTGTACATATATATTCTCTGAGGCCAAACTGACTCTTATACACAATAATGGAAGAAACTATGGTAATAATGGTAAAAATAATGGTATAAAATGGTAAATAATGGAATAATGGTAAGAAACTTACCTAAGCATGGATGGCAGGATTTTCTTTAAACGATAATTTCGTTTTTTTAAAAATCTTTTTAGTTTTTTACCTTATTTATTTTTTTTTTAGTTTTTTTTAGTGTTTTTTTAGTTTTTTTCTTTTTAGGTTTTTTCTTTTTTAAGTTGTTTTCTTTTTTAGTTTTTCTTTTTTTAGTTTTTTTTTCTTTTTTAGTTAGTTATTTATTTTTTTTATATTTGTATTTTTAGTTTTTCTCATTTTTTGTTTCTCTTTTTTTATTTTTTTTATTTTAAGTTTTTTTAATTTTCAGTTTTTTTCTTTCATTTCCTTCTTTATTTTTCATGTGCAAACCCTCAAACATACAAAAAAAAAACATACTATAATTTTTTTTTCTTTTTTGTAGTTTTTTCGTAGTTTTTTTAGCTTTTTTTTCTTTTTAGTTTTTTACCTTTTTTTTCGCTTCTCTATCGTATCAATGGCAAAATTGAATATATAACTCTTGTCCTCTACAAACAATTTCCTACCACGCAATTCAGCCTCTTTTCCCGCTGATTTTACTTCCTCAAGGGCAAATTTAATTTTCTTTCCCGCAAGTAATTCCCATTATGTGTAGGCAGGCGTAATCAAAATTTTTACGACTTTCTTTGTTCATCTGACTAGCGCTCTATTCCATTGAAGGGGATTCCCCCTCGAATCCTAATGTGGACAAAATCTTTGGATTATTAACGTCCCCTGATAAAAAAAAGGAAAAACGCATCAAAAGAAAAAAGAAATCTCTTAAAGTTATATGATGGAGTTACAAAACTATAGCTAAACTAGCTGTTATAATGTATGCTACCGATATAACCGAAGACCGTGTAGCTATAATTGTCAAAGAATATTGTAAAAACGAAATATGCATTTTATAATTCTATTGCTTATTCTAACCGAATTTTCCTTGGTTAGTGCCAGTTCATGTAGGTACACTGATAACACTGAAACAGAAAAAATTTGCCATTCAGTTAATGTAGGTGCTGTTGAATTATTAAAAGTCGAAGAGCATAATCCCGATTCTGTGTGGCTCAGGGAAAATTATAATTCGTACAAAATAAAAATGGAAAAAGTCTTCAGTTCGCCCCCTTTCGGGTATCTTACCTTAGATGATATTGTTTGGATTGACGGTAAAACATATCTAAGCAGCTCGATGGACTTAACTGTTGGAAATAGTTATGCTGCTGCTACACTCATAGGATATAATAATACAGGACATGCTGCAAGAAAATTAAGATATTGCATAACTTGGCACCAAAAATGGAATAATCTTAGTGATGAGCAAAGAAAGTATTTGCATGACGTACGGAACAATTGCAGGAAAGGCATTTCGTTTCCTAAGGCTGAGGTTACCTTTAATAGTTCTGGGGCTACTGGGGTTACTCGGGTTGGCATCTTTGTTGTAGCCGTAGCTGCGATGGTGGCTGCAGTTACATTTATGACCTAGCAGGTCCCATTGGAATAGAAAAAAACCTGAAATCCTCCGTATATGATGTCGGATTGAAATACAAACTTAGGCACTGCCACCGGTTTCAGATGTCATATGTAAACAGTTAACACAAAAATACATACAACTTATCTATATATATAAGAATAAGATGTCTGTTACGCCAGATTGTATCTATCTTATCTTCTCTATATATATAAAAATAAGTTGTATATGTGTTATGTTTGTTACACTTTGTCTGTTATGCCAGATTATATCATCTATATTTATAGAAATAAGTAGTATGTATTTTTGTTTTGAGGGTCTACATATGACGTCTGAAAAATAAAGAAGAAAAAGAAAACAAACTAAAATGTAAAAACTGGGAATTGCGTAAATATTTCAAAATATTTTGACAATAGATTAAAGTAATTCGAAAACCTTAAAACAGATACTTAAAATTTGAGGTTTATTATAATTTGTTGAGTTTTAGCAAGCTTGTCACGTGAAGATTTTTCCGACTGTCAATGGTAGAATGAATTTTAACGAATTGAAAAACATTAAAAAAGATAGAATGTTACCAAATCCTACAACAGAAGAAACAGCCGAGGAAGCTGCTCAAAGAGTTAATGCCAAAGGGTTTGCGGCTAAAGAACGCAAAACCGCGCAATTAGATGAAGATCAACCGGGACAGCGAGAGTCAAAACGTATCAAAACTGAAAATGATAGCAATGATGATTGGGTTTGGGATTTTGACTTGGATAAGGTCATCAATGCCTACCAGATTTTAGTTAAAAAAACAAAGGTTCGGCGATCTGTATTTACGTCTGAAAAATAAAGAAGAAAAAGAAAACTGAAACTAAAAATGTAAAAACTTGGAATTGCATAAATATTTCAAAATATTTTGACAATAGATTAAAGTAATTCGAAAACCTTAAAACAGATACTTAAAATTTTGAGGTTTATTGTAAATTGTTGAGCTTTAGCATGCTTGGCACGTGAATATTTTTCCAACTGTCAATGTTGGAATGAACGTTGACCGACATAATTTGCGATTGCTTTATGTCACTTGGTTAATATCAAGTGCCATAAAAAGGTAAAAAACTAAAAAGAAAAAAAGCTAAAAAAAACTAAAAAAGCTGCAAAACTAAAAAAATTAAAACTAAAAAAGAAGCTATATCTATAAATATAAAAATAAATGTTTGTCTGTTGACTGACGTCATGTTTGTCTGTCGACTGATATCATATTTGTCGACTGAAGTCATTATGAGGATTGAGCATTATTCCGTCATGAAGTTGTTTGTCGACTGACGTCATGTTTGTCGACTGACGAAATTACAGACCGGGACACAAATGACGACCGGGAAAGAGGGAATATAAATGACGAACGGGACACTTAAAGAGAAATTACAGACTGGGACACCGGCACACAAATAAGGACCGGGACACAGGGAATATAAACGACGACCGGGACACAGGGACACAACTACAACGGGGACGCCGGGGTACACTGAGGGGATATATAAATGACGACCGGGACACAGGGAATGTTCGATTAGCAATCACCATTAACAAAGCTCAAGGACAATCATTAAGGACAAGCTAAAAAAAGAAAGTACCTAAAAAGAAAAAACTTTTAAAAAAGCAAAAAAATAAAAAAGGTAAAAAACTAAAAAGAAAAAAAGCTAAAAAAAATAAAAAAAGCTGCAAAACTAAAAAAAGAAAAACTTAAAAAGAAAAACTAAAAAAGAAACTATATCTATATATATAAATAAATTGTTTGTAGGCATGTTTTTTTGTTTGTGGGTTTGCATATGACATCATTATAATTATACAAGGCTTTGTTTATGACGTCATTTTAAGATGACACTACAGACCGGGACACCGGGACAAAAATGAAGACCGGGACACAGGAAATATACAACTACAACAGGGACGCCGGGGGGTACAAGGGGATATATAAATGAAGACGGGGACACATCTTTCAATATTCACAGGTGGGACACAGGGACACAACTACAATGGCGCGTAACTAATATGGCGCTTAACGACTTACGCGCGTGGGGGGAATTGGGGGGGGGGTGGGCGTGAAGCTCCCCCACCAAATAGGTGTTGGGGTGGCGCGAAGTGCCACCCCAACACCTATTATGTATATAAAAATAAGTTGTGTCTGTTATGTCTGTTACACTAAGTCTGTTACGCCAGATTATATCTATATATCTATATATATAAAAATAAGTTGTTTGTGTGTCTGTTAACTGACGTCATGTTTGTGTGTCGACTGATGTCATGTTTTTTGACTGACGTCATTATAAAGATTGAGCTGTATGTCGTCATGAAGTTGTTTGTCGAGTGACGTCATGTTTTTCAACTGATGAAATTACAGACCAGGACCCCGGGACAGAAATGACAATCGGGAAACAGGAAAGATAAATAAAGACCGGGATCCTCAAAGAGAAATTACAGACTGGGACATTGGGACACAAATAACGACCGGGACACAGGGAATATAAATGACGACCGGGAAACAGGGGCACAACTACAACGGGGATGCCAGGGGCAAAGGGGATATATGAATGACGACCGAGACACAAGGAATGTCCGAAGAGAAATTAAAGACCGGGACACTGGGACAGAAATGATAACCGGGACACAGGGAATATAAATGACGACTGGGTCACTCAAAGAGAAATTACAGACTGGGACACCGGGACACAAATGCCGACCGGGACACAGGGAATATAAAGGACGGCCAGGACACGGGTACACAACTACAACGGTGACGTTGGGGTGCCAACCCAACAGCTAGTCTTCAATATATATAAAAATAAGTTGTATGTATTTTTGTGTTGAGGGTTTGCATATGACGTATGAAAAATAAAAGAAGAAAAAGAAAACTTAAAAAAGAAAAAAAGTAAAAAACTAGAAAAAAACTAAAAGAAAAAAGAAGAAAAAGAAAAAAATAAAAAATAAAAAAAGAAAAAAAGAAAAAATCTAAAAAGAAAAAACCTAAAAAAAATAAAAAAAAATAAAAAAAGATAAAAAACTATAAAGAAAAAAAGGTAAAAAAACTAAAAGAGCTAAAAACTAAAAAAGAGAAAAAACTAAAAAAGAAAAATTATAAAGGAAGAGAAAACATACCTATCTTCTATCTATCTATATATCTATCTATATAAAAATAAGTTGTCTGTCTGTGGATGTGTGGATGGATGTGTGGATGGATGTGTCAGGTGACGTCACCTGAAAAAACTGGATTAGGTGACGTCAAAACTGAAAAAACTAAAAAAAGGCAAAAACTACAAAAAAAACTAAAAACTAATAAAAAAAATAAAAAAGCTAAAAAACTAAAAAAACTATAAAGGTAAAAACCAATAAAAAACTAAAAAAAAAACTGAAAAAACTAAAAAAAGGCAAAAACTACAAAAAAAAACTAAAAACTAATAAAAAAAGTAAAAAAGCTAAAAAACTAAAAAAACTAAAAAAACTAAAAAAAGGTAAAAAACTAAAAAAAATAAAAAATAAAAAAAAAATAAAAAAAAGGAAAAAACTGAAAAATAAGCTAAAATAAAGGTAAAAACCAATAAAAAACTAAAAAAAAAAAGGAAAAAACTAATAAATGACGACACTCAAAGAGAAAGCGACCAGGACAAAAAACTAAAAAAAAAGGCAAAAACTACAAAAAAACTAAAAACTAATAAAAAAAATTAAAAAAGCTAAAAAACTAAAAAAACTAAAAAAGGGTAAAAAACTAAAAAAACTAAAAACTAAAAAAAAAACTAAAAAAGGTAAAAACTAAAAGAACTAAAAAAGAAAAAAATAAATGACGACACTCAAAGAGAAAGCGACCAGGACAAAAGGAATGTTCGATTAGCAATCAACAAAGCACCGGGACACAGGGAGTATAAATGACGACCAGGACACAAGTAAAAAAAAAAATTAACAAAACTAAAAAGAAGGTAAAAACTACAAAAAAACTAAAAAGAAAAAAAAACTAAAAACTAATAAAAAAACTAAAAAATCTAAAAATCTAAATAAACTAAAAAAGAAAAAAAAAGGAAAAAAATAAAGGAGAAAAACAAAACTAAAAAACGAATGTATATACAGACCGGTACACCGGGATACAAATGACGACCGGGACACAGGGAATATAAATAACGACCGGGACACAGGGACACAACTACAACGGGGACACCGGGGGAAACAGGGGGATATAAATGACGACCGGGACAAAAAAACTAAAAAGAAATAAAAACTAAAAACTAATAAAAAAAACTAAAAAATCTAAAAATCTAAATAAGCTAAAAAAGAAAAAAAAAGGAAAAAAATAAAGGAGAAAAACAAAACTAAAAAACGAATGTATATACAGACCGGGACACCGGGATACAAATGATGACCGGGACCCGGGACACAGGGAATATAAATGACGACCGGGACACAGGGACACAACTACAACGGGGACACCGGGGGAAACAGGGGGATAACCTGACAATCTATTTATATGCAAAGACAATGGGACAGCAAAGAATGTTGTATATTCGCAAGTTTTACGTAGTTAAAACCATATATATATATATATATATCTATATTCACAGGTGGGACATAGGGACACAACTACAATGGCGCGTAACTATTATGGCGCGTAACGACTTACGCGCGCGGGGGGGCTTGGGGGGGGCGCGAAGCGCCCCCACCAACTAGGTGTTGGGGTGGCGCGAAGCGCCACCCCATATATATATATCTATATATATAAAAATAAGTTGTCTGTGGATGGATGGATGGATGTGTCAGGTGACGTCACCTGAAAAAACTGGATCAGGTGACGTCAAAACTGAAAAAACTAAAAAAAGGCAAAAACTACAAAAAAAACTAAAAACTAATAAAAAAAAATAAAAAAGCTAAAAAACTAAAAAAACTATAAAGGTAAAAACCAATAAAAAACTAAAAAAAAACTGAAAAAACTAAAAAAAGGCAAAAACTACAAAAAAAACTAAAAACTAATAAAAAAAGTAAAAAAGCTAAAAAACTAAAAAAACTAAAAAAAGGTAAAAAACTAAAAAAAATAAAAAATAAAAAAAACTAAAAAAAAGGAAAAAACTGAAAAATAAGCTAAAATAAAGGTAAAAACCAATAAAAAACTAAAAAAAAAAAGGAAAAAACTAATAAATGACGACACTCAAAGAGAAAAAAAAGGCAAAAACTACAAAAAAAACTAAAAACTAATAAAAAAAATAAAAAAGCTAAAAAACTAAAAAAACTAAAAAAAGGCAAAAACTACAAAAAAAACTAAAAACTAATAAAAAAGCTAAAAAACTAAAAAAACTAAAAAAAAGGCAAAAACTACAAAAAAACTAAAAACTAATAAAAAAAATAAAAAAGCTAAAAAACTAAAAAAAACTAAAAAAACTAAAAAAAGGTAAAAAACTAAAAAAACTAAAAACTAAAAAAAACTAAAAAAGGTAAAAACTAAAAGAACTAAAAAAGAAAAAAATAAATGACGACACTCAAAGAGAAAGCGACCAGGACAAAAGGAATGTTCGATTAGCAATCAACAAAGCACCGGGACACAGGGAGTATAAATGACGACCCGGGGGAAACAGGGGGATATAAATGACGACCGGGACAAAAAAACTAAAAAGAAAAAAAAACTAAAAACTAATAAAAAAACTAAAAAATCTAAAAATCTAAATAAGCTAAAAAAGAAAAAAAAAGGAAAAAAATAAAGGAGAAAAACAAAACTAAAAAACGAATGTATATACAGACCGGGACACCGGGATACAAATGACGACCGGGACCCGGGACACAGGGAATATAAATGACGACCGGGACACAGGGACACAACTCCGGTACACCGGGATACAAATGACGACCGGGACACAGGGAATATAAATGACGACCGGGACACAGGGACACAACTACAACGGGGACACCGGGGGAAACAGGGGGATATAAATGACGACCGGGACAAAAAAACTAAAAAGAAAAAAAAACTAAAAACTAATAAAAAAACTAAAAAATCTAAAAATCTAAATAAGCTAAAAAAGAAAAAAAAAGGAAAAAAATAAAGGAGAAAAACAAAACTAAAAAACGAATGTATATACAGACCGGGACACCGGGATACAAATGACGACCGGGACCCGGGACACAGGGAATATAAATGACGACCGGGACACAGGGACACAACTACAACGGGGACACCGGGGGAAACAGGGGGATGTAAATGACGACCGGGACACCGGGACAGGGAATGGTCGATTAGCAATCACCATCAACAAAGCTCAAGGGCAATCATTAGAATCATGAGGTATAGATCTGAATACAGATTGTTTTCCCATGGACCATTATATGTTGCATGTTCAAGAGTCGGTAAACCTGACAATCTATTTATATGCAAAGACAATGGGACAGCAAAGAATGTTGTATATTCGCAAGTTTTACGTAGTTAAAACCATATATATATATCTATCTATATTCACAGGTGGGACATAGGGACACAACTACAATGGCGCGTAACTATTATGGCGCGTAACGACTTACGCGCGCGGGGGGGCTTGGGGGGGGCGCGAAGCGCCCCCACCAACTAGGTGTTGGGGTGGCGCGAAGCGCCACCCCAACAGCTAGTATATATCTATATATATAAAAATAAGTTGTCTGTGGATGGATGGATGGATGGATGTGTGGATGGATGTGTCAGGTGACGTCACCTGAAAAAACTGGATTAGGTGACGTCAAAACTGAAAAAACTAAAAAAAGGCAAAAACTACAAAAAAAACTAAAAACTAATAAAAAAAATAAAAAAGCTAAAAAACTAAAAAAACTATAAAGGTAAAAACCAATAAAAAACTAAAAAAAAAACTGAAAAAACTAAAAAAAGGCAAAAACTACAAAAAAAAACTAAAAACTAATAAAAAAAGTAAAAAAGCTAAAAAACTAAAAAAACTAAAAAAACTAAAAAAAGGTAAAAAACTAAAAAAAATAAAAAATAAAAAAAAACTAAAAAAAAGGAAAAAACTGAAAAATAAGCTAAAATAAAGGTAAAAACCAATAAAAAACTAAAAAAAAAAAGGAAAAAACTAATAAATGACGACACTCAAAGAGAAAGCGACCAGGACAAAAAACTAAAAAAAAAGGCAAAAACTACAAAAAAACTAAAAACTAATAAAAAAAATAAAAAAGCTAAAAAACTAAAAAAACTAAAAAAAGGTAAAAAACTAAAAAAACTAAAAACTAAAAAAAAACTAAAAAAGGTAAAAACTAAAAGAACTAAAAAAGAAAAAAATAAATGACGACACTCAAAGAGAAAGCGACCAGGACAAAAGGAATGTTCGATTAGCAATCAACAAAGCACCGGGACACAGGGAGTATAAATGACGACCAGGACACAAGTAAAAAAAAAAATTAACAAAACTAAAAAGAAGGTAAAAACTACAAAAAAACTAAAAAGAAAAAAAAACTAAAAACTAATAAAAAAACTAAAAAATCTAAAAATCTAAATAAACTAAAAAAGAAAAAAAAAGGAAAAAAATAAAGGAGAAAAACAAAACTAAAAAACGAATGTATATACAGACCGGTACACCGGGATACAAATGACGACCGGGACACAGGGAATATAAATAACGACCGGGACACAGGGACACAACTACAACGGGGACACCGGGGGAAACAGGGGGATATAAATGACGACCGGGACAAAAAAACTAAAAAGAAATAAAAACTAAAAACTAATAAAAAAAACTAAAAAATCTAAAAATCTAAATAAGCTAAAAAAGAAAAAAAAAGGAAAAAAATAAAGGAGAAAAACAAAACTAAAAAACGAATGTATATACAGACCGGGACACCGGGATACAAATGATGACCGGGACCCGGGACACAGGGAATATAAATGACGACCGGGACACAGGGACACAACTACAACGGGGACACCGGGGGAAACAGGGGGATAACCTGACAATCTATTTATATGCAAAGACAATGGGACAGCAAAGAATGTTGTATATTCGCAAGTTTTACGTAGTTAAAACCATATATATATATATATATCTATATTCACAGGTGGGACATAGGGACACAACTACAATGGCGCGTAACTATTATGGCGCGTAACGACTTACGCGCGCGGGGGGGCTTGGGGGGGGCGCGAAGCGCCCCCACCAACTAGGTGTTGGGGTGGCGCGAAGCGCCACCCCAACAGCTAGTATATATATATATATATATATATATATATAAATAAGCTGTATGTCTTTTACACTATCTTCTATGCATAAGTTGTATGTCTGTTACACAATCTTCTATATATATAAAAATAAGTTGTATGTATTTTTGTGTTGAGGGTTTGCACATGACGTCTGAAAAATAAAAAAGAAAAAGAAAACTAAAAAAAGGCAAATGGTAAAAATTAAAAAAAAATAAAAAAAGGAAAAAAATTAAAAAATAAAAAAATAAAAAAAAATAAAAAAAAATAAAAAAAGATAAAAAACTAAAAAAAAAGAAAAAACTAAAAAAGCTAAAAAACTAAAAAAAAATAAAAAGAAAAAATTAAAAAAGAAGAGAACTAAAAAGAAAAAATTAAAGGATGTTTGTTTTCTTGTATGTTTGAGGGTTTGCATGTGACATCTAAAAACTAAAGAAGAAAATGAAAACTAAAAAAGAAGAAAAAGGTAAAAAACTAAAAAAAGAAAAATAAAATAAAAAGGATAAAAACTAAAAAAGCTAAAAAAGCTATAAAACTAAAAAGAAAAAACTTAAAAAAGAAAAAAATGAAAAAAAGAAAAAACTAAAAAACAGAAAAAACTAAAACACAAAAAAAAACTAAAAAAGAAAAAAACTAGAAAAGTAAAAACTAAAAAGGAAATAAATCAATAAAAAGAAGAAACTAAAAAAGATAAAAACTAAAAAAGGAAAAAACTAAGAAAAGAAAAAACTAAAAAAGAAAAAAACTAAAAAAGAAACTATATCTTTGTATATAAAAATGAGTTGTATATATGCGTGTTTGTTCGTTTGTGGGTTTGCATGTGACATCATTATAAGTATGTAAGGCTTTGTAAGTTATTATAAGATGACACTACAGACCGGGACGCCGGGACACAAATGACGACCGGGACACAGGGAATATAAACGACGACAGAGACACTCAAAGAGAAATTACAGACAGGGACAGCGGGACACAAATGACAACCAGGACACCGGGACAAAGGGAATGTAAATGACGACCAGGGAAGTCAAAGAGAAATTACAGACTGGGATACCGGGACACAAATGACGCCGGAGACACAGGGACACAGCTACAACGGGGACACCGGGGGGGAGAGGGGGATATATAAATTACGACGGGGACACAGGGAATGTTTGATGAGCAATCACCATCAAAAAAGCTCAAGGGCAATCGTTAGAAAAATGCAGTATAGATCTGAATACGGATTGTTTTCCATGGACAATTATATGTTGCATGTTCAAGAGTATGTATATATATATATATATATATATCTATATATATAAAAATAAGTTGTCTGTCTGTGGATGTGTGGATGGATGTGTGGATGGATGTGTCAGGTGACGTCACCTGAAAAAACTGGATTAGGTGACGTCAAAACTGAAAAAACTAAAAAAAGGCAAAAACTACAAAAAAAACTAAAAACTAATAAAAAAAATAAAAAGCTAAAAAACTAAAAAAACTATAAAGGTAAAAACCAATAAAAAACTAAAAAAAAAACTGAAAAACTAAAAAAAGGCAAAAACTACAAAAAAAAACTAAAAACTAATAAAAAAAGTAAAAAAGCTAAAAACTAAAAAAACTAAAAAAACTAAAAAAGGTAAAAAAACTAAATAAAATAAAAATAAAAAAAACTAAAAAAAAGGAAAAAACTGAAAAATAAGCTAAAATAAAGGTAAAAACCAATAAAAAACTAAAAAAAAAAAGGAAAAAACTAATAAATGACGACACTCAAAGAGAAAGCGACCAGGACAAAAAACTAAAAAAAAAGGCAAAAACTACAAAAAAACTAAAAACTAATAAAAAAAATAAAAAGCTAAAAAACTAAAAAAACTAAAAAAAGGTAAAAACTAAAAAAACTAAAAACTAAAAAAAAATTAAAAAAAGGTAAAAACTAAAAGAACTAAAAAAGAAAAAAATAAATGACGACACTCAAAGAGAAAGCGACCAGGACAAAAGGAATGTTCGATTAGCAATCAACAAAGCACCGGGACACAGGAGTATAAATGACGACCAGGACACAAGTAAAAAAAAATTAACAAAACTAAAAAGAAGGTAAAAACTACAAAAAACTAAAAAGAAAAAAAAACTAAAAACTAATAAAAAAACTAAAAAATCTAAAAATCTAAATAAACTAAAAAAGAAAAAAAAGGAAAAAAATAAAGGAGAAAAACAAAACTAAAAAACGAATGTATATACAGACCGGTACACCGGGATACAAATGACGACCGGGACACAGGGAATATAAATAACGACCGGGACACAGGGACACAACTACAACGGGGACACCAGGGGAAACAGGGGGATATAAATGACGACCGGGACAAAAAAACTAAAAAGAAATAAAAACTAAAAACTAATAAAAAAAACTAAAAAATCTAAAAATCTAATATAAGCTAAAAAGAAAAAAAAAGGAAAAAAATAAAGGAGAAAAACAAAACTAAAAAACGAATGTATATACAGACCGGGACACCGGGATACAAATGATGACCGGGACCCGGGACACAGGGAATATAAATGACGACCGGGACACAGGGACACAACTACAACGGGGACACCGGGGGAAACAGGGGGATAACCTGACAATCTATTTATATGCAAAGACAATGGGACAGCAAAGAATGTTGTATATTCGCAAGTTTTACGTAGTTAAAACCATATATATATATATATATATCTATATTCACAGGTGGGACATAGGGACACAACTACAATGGCGCGTAACTATTTTGGCGCGTAACGACTTACGCGCGCGGGGGGCTTGGG
>NW_027064007.1:0-25000 GCF_032884065.1 Artemia franciscana
AGACAATTTTATGATTGCACATGGTAAAGAATGTGATTAAAGGCTCTTTTCCTATTTCAAAAGTTTTAGTTTTCGAAGGTAATAGCTACGTATGTTGAAAAGATGAAGATATTAGACTATTTTATGATTGCACATGGTAAAGAATGTGATTAAAGGCTCTTTTCCTATTTCAAAAGTTTTAGTTTTCGAGGGTAATAGCCACGTATGTTGAAAAAATGAAGATATTAGACTATTTTATGATTGCACATGGTAAAGAATGTGATTAAAGGCTCTTTTCCTATTTCAAAAGTTTTAGTTTTCGAGGGTAATAGCTACGTATGTTGAAAAAATGAAGATATTAGACTATTTTATGATTGCACATGGTAAAGAATGTGATTAAAGGCTCTTTTCCTATTTCAAAAGTTTTAGTTTTCGAGGGTAATAGCTACGTATGTTGAAACAATGAAGATATTAGACTATTTTATGATTGCACATGGTAAAGAATGTGATTAAAGGCTCTTTTACTATTTCAAAAGTTTTAGTTTTCGAGGGTAAGAGCTACGTATGTTGAAAAAATGAAGATATTAGACTATTTTATGATTGCAAATGGTAAAGAATGTGATTAAAGGCTCTTTTCCTATGTCAAAAGTTTTAGTTTTCGAGGGTAATAGCTACGTATGTAGAAAAAATGAGGATATTAGACTATTTTATGATTGCAAATGGTAAAGAATGTGATTAAAGGTTCTTTTCCTATGTCAAAAGTTTTAGTTTTCGAGGTTAATAGCTACGTATGTGGAAAAAAATGAATATATTAGATTATTTTATGATTGCAAATGGTAAAGAATGTGATTAAAGGCTCTTTTCCTATGTCAAAAGTTATAGTTTTCGAGGGTAATAGCTACGTATGTTGAAAAAATGAAGATATTACACTATTTTATGATTGCAAATGGTAAAGAATGTGATTAAAGGCTCTTTTCCTATGTCAAAAGTTTTAGTTTTTGAGGGTAATAGCTACGTATGTTGAAAAAATGAAAATATTAGACTATTTTATGATTGCACATGGTAAAGAATGTGATTAAAGGCTCTTTTCCTATTTCAGAAGTTTTAGTTTTCGAGGGTCATAGCTACGTATGTTGAAAAAATGAAGATATTAGACTATTTTATGATTGAAAATGTTAAAGAATGTGATTAAAGGCTCTTTTCCTATTTCAAAAGTTTTAGTTTTCGAGGGTAATAGCTACGTATGTTGAAAAAATGAAGATATTAGACTATTTTATGATTGCACATGGTAAAGAATGTGATTAAAGGATCTTTTTTTTCTATTTCAAAAGTTTTAGTTTTCGAGGGTAATAGCTACGTATGTTGAAAAATTGAAGATATTAGACTATTTTATGATTACAAATGGTAAAGAATGTGATTAAAGGCTCTTTTCCTATTTCAAAAAATTTAGTTTTCGAGGGTAATAGCTACGTATATTGAAAAAATGAAGATATTAGACTATTTTATGATTGCACATGTTAAAGAATGTGATTAAAGGCTCTTTTCCTATTTCAAAAGTTTAGTTTTCGAGGGTAATAGCTTTGTCTGTGGAAAAAAATGAATATATTAGACAATTTTATGATTGCACATGGTAAAGAATGTGATTAAAGGCTCTTTTCCTATTTCAAAAGTTTTAGTTTTCGAGGGTAATAGCTATGTATGTTGAAAAAATGAAGATATTAGACTATTTTATGATTGCACATGGTAAAGAATGTGATTAAAGGCTCTTTTCCTATTTCAAAAGTTTTAGTTTTCGAGGGTAATAGCTACGCATGTTGAAAAAATGAAGATATTAGACAATTTTAAGATTGCACATGGTAAAGAATGTGATTAAAGGCTCTTTTCCTATTTCAAAAGTTTTAGTTTTCGAGGGTAATAGCCACGTATGTTGAAAAAATGAAGATATTAGACTATTTTATGATTGCACATGGTAAAAAATGTGATTAAAGGCTCTTTTCCTATTTCAAAAGTTTTAGTTTTCGAGGGTAATAGCTACGTATGTTGAAAAAATGAAGATATTAGACTATTTTACGATTGCAAATGGTAAAGAATGTGATTAAAGGCTCTTTTCCTATTTCAAAAGTTTTAGTTTTCGAGGGTAATAGCTAGGTCTGTGGAAAAAATGAAGATATTAGACTAATTTATGATTGCACATGGTAAAGAATGTGATTAAAGGCTCTTTTCCTATTTCAAAAGTTTTAGTTTTCGAGGGTAATAGCTAAGTATGTTGAAAAAATGAAGATATTAGACAATTTTATGATTGCACATGGTAAAGAATGTGATTAAAGGCTCTTTTCCTATTTTAAAAGTTTTAGTTTTAGAAGGTAATAGCTAAGTATGTTGAAAAAATGAAGATATTAGACTATTTTATGATTGCACATGGTAAAGAATGTGATTAAAGGCTCTTTTCCTATGTCAAAAGTTTTAGTTTTAGAAGGTAATAGCTACGTATTTGAAAAAATGAAGATATTAGACTATTTTATGACTGCAAATGGTAAAGAATGTGATTAAAGGCTCTTTTCCTATTTCAAAAGTTTTAGTTTTCGAGGGTAATAACTTTGTCTGTGGAAAAAATGAAGATACTAGACAATTTATGATTGCACATGGTAAAGAATGTGATTAAAGGCTCTTTTCCTATTTCAAAAAATTTAGTTTTCGAGGGTAATAGCTACGTATGTTGAAAAAATGAAGATATTAGACTATTTTATGATTGCACATGTTAAAGAATGTGATTAAAGGCTCTTTTCCTATTTCAAAAGTTTTAGTTTTCGAGGGTAATAGCTTTGTCTGTGGAAAAAAATGAATATATTAGACAATTTTATGATTGCACATGGTAAAAAATGTGATTAAAGGCTCTTTTCCTATTTCAAAAGTTTTAGTTTTCGAGGGTAATAGCTATGTATGTTGAAAAAATGAAGATATTAGACTATTTTATGATTGCACATGGTAAAGAATGTGATTAAAGGCTCTTTTCCTATTTTAAAAGTTTTAGTTTTCGAAGGTAATAGCTAAGTATGTTGAAAAAATGAAGATATTAGACTATTTTATGATTGCACATGGTAAAGAATGTGATTAAAGGCTCTTTTCCTATGTCAAAAGTTTTAGTTTTCGAGGGTAATAGCTACGTATTTTGAAAAAATGAAGATATTAGACTATTTTATGACTGCAAATGGTAAATAATGTGATTAAAGGCTCTTTTCCTATTTCAAAAGTTTTAGTTTTCGAGGGTAATAACTTTGTCTGTGGAAAAAATGAAGATATTAGACAATTTTATGATTGCACATGGTAAAGAATGTGATTAAAGGCTCTTTTCCTATTTCAAAAAATTTAGTTTTCGAGGGTAATAGCTACGTATGTTGAAAAAATGAAGATATTAGACTATTTTATGATTTCACATGTTAAAGAATGTGATTAAAGGCTCTTTTCCTATTTCAAAAGTTTTAGTTTTCGAGGGTAATAGCTACGTATGTTGAAAAAATGAAGATATTAGACTATTTTATGATTGCACATGGTAAAGAATGTGATTAAAGGCTCTTTTCCTATTTCAAAAGTTTTAGTTTTTGAGGGTAATAGCTACGTATGTTGAAAAAATGAAGATATTAGACTATTTTATGATTGCACATGGTAAAGAATGTGATTAAAGGCTCTTTTCCTTTTTCAAAAGTTTTAGTTTTCGAGGGTAATAGCTACGTATGTTGAAAAAATGAAGATATTAGACTATTTTATGATTGCAAATGGTAAAGAATGTGATTAAAGGCTGTTTTCCTATTTCAAAAGTTTTAGTTTTCGAGGGTAATAGCTTTGTCTGTGGAAAAATTGAAGATATTAGACAATTTTATGATTGCACATGGTAAAGAATGTGATTAAAGGCTCTTTTCCTATTTCAAAAGTTTTAGTTTTCGAAGGTAATAGCTACGTATGTTGAAAAGATGAAGATATTAGACTATTTTATGATTGCACATGGAAAAGAATGTGATTAAAGGCTCTTTTCCTATTTCAAAAGTTTTAGTTTTCGAGGGTAATAGCCACGTATGTTGAAAAAATGAAGATATTAGACTATTTTATGATTGCACATGGTAAAGAATGTGATTAAAGGCTCTTTTCCTATTTCAAAAGTTTTAGTTTTCGAGGGTAATAGCTACGTATGTTGAAAAAAATGAAGATATTAGACTATTTTATGATTGCACATGGTAAAGAATGTGATTAAAGGCTCTTTTCCTATTTCAAAAGTTTTAGTTTTCGAGGGTAATAACTACGTATGTTGAAACAATGAAGATATTAGACTATTTTATGATTGCACATGGTAAAGAATGTGATTAAAGGCTCTTTTACTATTTCAAAAGTTTTAGTTTTCGAGGGTAAGAGCTACGTATGTTGAAAAAATGAAGATATTAGACTATTTTATGATTGCAAATGGTAAAGAATGTGATTAAAGGCTCTTTTCCTATGTCAAAAGTTTTAGTTTTCGAGGGTAATAGCTACGTATGTAGAAAAAATGATGATATTAGACTATTTTATGATTGCAAATGGTAAAGAATGTTATTAAAGGCTCTTTTCCTATGTCAAAAGTTTTAGTTTTCGAGGTTAATAGCTACGTATGTTGAAAAAATGAATATATTAGATTATTTTATGATTGCAAATGGTAAAGAATGTGATTAAAGGCTCTTTTCCTATGTCAAAAGTTTTAGTTTTCGAGGGTAATAGCGACTTATGTTGAAAAAATGAAGATATTACACTATTTTATGATTGCAAATGGTAAAGAATGTGATTAAAGGCTCTTTTCCTATGTCAAAATTTTAGTTTTTGAGGGTAATAGCTACGTATGTTGAAAAAATGAAGATATTAGACTATTTTATAATTGCACATGGTAAAGAATGTGATTAAAGGCTCTTTTCCTATTTCAGAAGTTTTAGTTTTCGAGGGTCATAGCTACGTATGTTGAAAAAATGAAGATATTAGACTATTTTATGATTGCAAATGGTAAAGAATGTGATTAAAGGCTCTTTTCCTATTTCAAAAGTTTTAGTTTTCGAGGGTAATAGCTAGGTCTGTTGAAAAAATGAAGATATTAGACTATTTTATGATTGCACATGGTAAAGAATGTGATTACAGGATCTTTTCCTATTTCAAAAGTTTTAGTTTTCGAGGGTAATAGCTACGTATGTTGAAAAAATGAAGATATTAGACTATTTTATGATTGCACATGGTAAAGAATGTGATTAAAGGCTCTTTTCCTATTTCAAAAGTTTTAGTTTTCGAGGGTAATAGCTACGTATGTTGAAAAAATGAAGATATTAGACTATTTTATGATTACAAATGGTAAAGAATTTGATTAAAGGCTCTATTCCTATTTCAAAAGTTTTAGTTTTCGAGGGTAATAGCTACGAAGATAATAGACTATTTTATGATTGCACATGGTAAAGAATGTGATTAAACGCTCTTTTTCTATTTCAAAAGTTTTATTTTTTGAGGGTAAAAGCTACGTATGTTGAAGAAAATGAAGATATTAGACTATTTTATGATTGCACATGATAAAGAATGTGATTAAAGGTTCTTTTCCTATGTCAAAAGTTTTAGTTTTCGAGGTTAATAGCTACGTATGTTGAAAAAATGAAGATATTACACTATTTTATGGTTGCAAATGGTAAAGAATGTGATTAAAGGCTCTTTTCCTATGTCAAAAGTTTTAGTTTTCGAGGGTAATAGCTACGTATGTTAAAAAAATGAAGATATTAGACTATTTTATGATTGCAAATGGCAAAGAATGTGATTAAAAGTTCTTTTCCTATGTCAAAAGTTTTAGTTTTCGAGGTTAATAGCTACGTATGTTGAAAAAATGAAGATATTACACTATTTTATGGTTGCAAATGGTAAAGAATGTGATTAAAGGCTCTTTTCCTATGTCAAAAGTTTTAGTTTTCGAGGGTAATAGCTACGTATGTTGAAAAACTGAAGATATTAGACTATTTTATGATTGAAAATGGCAAAGAATGTGATTAAAAGTTCTTTTCCTATGTCAAAAGTTTTAGTTTTCGAGGTTAATAGCTACGTATGTTGAAAAAATGAAGATATTACACTATTTTATTGTTGCAAATGGTAAAGAATGTGATTAAAGGCTCTTTTCCTATGTCAAAAGTTTTAGTTTTCGAGGGTAATAGCTACGTATGTTAAAAAAATGAAGATATTAGACTATTTTATGATTACAAATGGTAAAGAATGTGATTAAAGGCTCTTTTCCTATTTCAAAAGATTTAGTTTTCGAGGGTAATAGCTCCGTCTGTGGAAAAAATGAAGATATTAGACTATTTTATGATTGCACATGGTAAAAAATGTGATTAAAGGCTCTTTTCCTATTTCAAAAGTTTTAGTTTTCGAGGGTAATAGCTACGTATGTTGAAAAAATGAAGATATTAGACAATTTTATGATTGCAAATGGTAAATAATGTGATTAAAGGCTCTTTTCCTATGTCAAAAGTTTTAGTTTTCGAGGGTAATAGCTACGAAGATAATAGACTATTTTATGATTGCACATGGTAAAGAATGTGATTAAACGCTCTTTTTCTATTTCAAAAGTTTTATTTTTTGAGGGTAAAAGCTACGTATGTTGAAAAAATGAAGATATTAGACTATTTTATGATTGCACATGGTAAAGAATGTGATTAAAAGCTCTTTTCCTATTTCAGAAGTTTTAGTTTTCGAGGGTAATAGCTACGTATGTTGAAAAAATAAAGATATTAGACAATTTTATGATTGCAAATGGTAAATAATGTGATTAAAGGCTCTTTTCCTATGTCAAAAGTTTTAGTTTTCGAGGGTAATAGCTACGTATGTTGAAAAAATGAAGATATTAGACTATTTTATGATTGCAAATGATAAAGAATGTGATTAAAGGCTCTTTTCCTATTTCAAAAGTTTTAGTTTTCAAGGGTAATAGTTATGTCTGTGGAAAAAATGAAGATATTAGACAAATTTATGCTTGCACATGGTAAAGAATGTGATTAAAGGCTCTTTTCCTTTTTCAAAAGTTTTAGTTTTCGAGGTTAATAGCTACGTATGTTGAAAAAATGAAGATATTAGACTATTTTATGATTGCACATGGTAAAGAATGTGTATAAAGGCTCTTTTCCTATTTCAAAAGTTTTAGTTTTCGGGGGTAAGAGCTAAGTATGTTGAAAAAATGAAGATATTAGACTATTTTATGATTGCACATGGTAAAGAATGTGATTAAAGGATCTTTTCCTATTTCAAAAGTTTTAGTTTTCGAGGGTAATAGCTACGTATGTTGAAAAAATGAAGATATTAGACTATTTTATGATTGCACATGGTAAAGAATGTGATTAAAGGCTCTTTTCCTATTTCAAAAGTTTTAGTTTTCGAGGGTAATAGCTACGAAGATATTAGACTATTTTATGATTGCACATGGTAAAGAATGTGATTAAAGGCTCTTTTCCTATTTCAAAAGTTTTAGTTTTTGAGGGTAAAAGCTACGTATGTTGAAAAAATGAAGATATTAGACTATTTTATGATTGCACATGGTAAAGAATGTGATTAAAGGCTCTTTTCCTATTTCAAAAGTTTTAGTTTTCGAGGGTAATAGCTACGTATGTTGAAAAAATGAAGATATTAGACAAATTTATGCTTGCACATGGTAAAGAATGTGATTAAAGGCTCTTTTCCTATTTCAAAAGTTTTAGTTTTCGAGGGTAATAGCTACGTATGTTGAAAAAATGAAGATATTAGACTATTTTATGATTGCAAATGGTAAAGAATGTGATTAAAGGCTCTTTTCCTATGTCAAAAGTTTTAGTTTTCGAGGGTAATAGCTACGTATGTTGAAAAACTGAAGATATTAGACTATTTTATGATTGCAAATGGCAAAGAATGTGATTAAAAGTTCTTTTCCTATGTCAAAAGTTTTAGTTTTCGAGGTTAATAGCTACGTATGTTGAAAAAATGAAGATATTACACTATTTTATGGTTGCAAATGGTAAAGAATGTGATTAAAGGCTCTTTTCCTATGTCAAAAGTTTTAGTTTTCGAGGGTAATAGCTACGTTTGTTGAAAAAATGAAGATATTAGACTATTTTATGATTGCAAATGGTAAAGAATGTGATTAAAGGCTTTTTTCCTATGTCAAAAGTTTCAGTTTTTGAGGGTAATAGCTACGTATGTTGAAAAAATGAAGATATTAGACTATTTTATGATTGCAAATGGCAAACAATGTGATTAAAAGTTCTTTTCCTATGTCAAAAATTTTAGTTTTCGAGGTTAATAGCTACGTATGTTGAAAAAATGAAGATATTAGACTATTTTATGGTTGCAAATGGTAAAGAATGTGATTAAAGGCTCTTTTCCTATGTCAAAAGTTTTAGTTTTCGAGGGTAATAGCTACGTATGTTGAAAAAATGAAGATATTAGACTATTTTATGATTGCAAATGGTAAAGAATGTGATTAAAGGCTCTTTTCCTATTTCAAAAGTTTTAGTTTTCGAGGGTAATAGCTATGTCTGTGGAAAAAAAAGGATGATATTAGACTGTTTTATGATTGCACATGGTAAAGAATGTGATTAAAGGCTCTTTTCCTATTTCAAAAGTTTTAGTTTTCGAGGGTAATAGCTACGTATGTTGAAAAAATGAAGATATTAGACAATTTTATGATTGCACATGGTAAAGAATGTGATTAAAGGCTCTTTTCCTATTTCAAAAGTTTTAGTTTTCGAGGGTAATAGCTACGTATGTTGAAAAAATGAAGATATTAGACTATTTTATGATTGCACATGGTAAAGAATTTGATTAAAGGCTCTTTTCCTATGTCAAAAGTTTTAGTTTTCGAGGGTAATAGCTACGTATGTTGAAAAAATGAAGATATTAGACTATTTTATGATTGCAAATGGTAAAGAATGTGATTATAGGCTCTTTTCCTATGTCAAAAGTTTTAGTTTTCGAGGGTAATAGCTACGTATGTTGAAAAAATGAAGATATTAGACTATTTTATGATTGCAAATGGTAAAGAATGTGATTAAAGGCTCTTTTCCTATTTCAAAAGTTTTAGTTTTCGAGGGTAATAGCTACGTATGTTGAAAAAATGAAGATATTAGACATTTTTAGATTGCAAATGGTAAAGAATGTGATTAAAGGCTCTATTCCTATGTCAAAAGTTTTAGTTTTCGAGGGTAATAGCTATGTATGTTAAAAAAATGAAGATATTAGACTATTTTATGATTGCAAATGGTAAAGAATGTGATTAAAGGCTCTTTTCCTATTTCAAAAGTTATAATTTTCGAGGGTAATAGCTATGTCTGTGGAAAAATGAAGATATTAGACTATTTTATGATTGCACAAGGTAAAGAATGTGATTAAAGGCTCTTTTCCTATTTCAAAAGTTTTAGTTTTTGGGGGTAAGATCTACGTATGTTGAAAAAATGAAGATATTAGACTATTTTATGATTGTACATTGTAAAGAATGTGATAAAAGGCTCTTTTCCTATTTCAAAAGTTTTAGTTTTCGAGGGTAATAGCTACGTATGTTGAAAAAATGAAAATATTAGACAATTTTATGATTGCACATGGTAAAGAATGTGATTAAAGGCTCTTTTCCTATTTCAAAAGTTTTAGTTTTCGAGGGTAATAGCTACGAAGATATTAGACTATCTTATGATTGCACATGGTAAAGAATGTGATTAAAGGCTCTTTTCCTATTTCAAAAGTTTTAGTTTTCGAGGGTAATAGCTACTTATGTTGAAAAAATGAAGATATTAGACTATTTTATGATTGTACATGGTAAAAAAATGAAGACATTAGACAATTTTACAGGAAGCGCTCGAACCAACTAGGTGTTAGGTTGGCGCGAACCTACAATGGCAACAGTCAAGGAAGCTGCTAAAAAAAAAGCTGCTTAAAAAAATAGCTTCCAAAAATGAAGCTCCTGCACAAAAAAAAACTAAAAAGAAAAGAGAAAAAAACTAAAAAAACAAAAAAAAGGTAAAAACCAAAAAAAAACTAAAAAGAAAAAAAGGGGAAAAACACAAAAATTTATTTCCTCATATACCAATTGAAAAACGAATGTATATACAGACCAAGACACCGGGACACAAATGACGACCGGGACACAGGGAATATAAATGACGACCGGGACACTCAAAGAGAAATTACAGACTAGGACACCGGGACACAAATGACGATCAGGACACAGGGAATATAAATGACGACCGGGAAACAGGGACACAACTACAACGGGGACGCTGGGGAGAACAGGGGGATATATAAATGACGACGGCGACACAGGAAATGTTCGATTAGCATTCATCATCAACAAACCTCAAGGGCAATCATTAGAATCATGAGGTATAGATCTGAACACGGATCGTTTTTCCCATGGACAATTATATGTTGCATGTTCGAGGGTCGGTAAACTTGACAATCTGTTTATATGCACAGACAATGGGACAGCGAAGAATGTTGTATATTCGCAAGTTTTCGCAGTTAAAACCATATATATATATATATATATATATATATATATATATATATATATATATATATAGATATATATATATATATATATATATATATATATATATAAATATATATATATAAGGGCTGGTGGGGGCGCGAAGCACCCCCACCAACTAGTTGTTGGGGTGGCGCGAAGCGCAACCCCATTAGCTAGTATATTATAAATCTGGCTTCCTATCGGCACGTCAAGTTCCAGGATAGCAGGACCCTCGTACTCACTGCTATCACTGCTTTTCGTTTGGCCCTATACGGTGTTCTCGGACAAGAACAATTTGTCATTTTTCATCTGCAGCAGGTGTCCTAGCCATCTCAACCTTTCCCTCATTATAGCCCTAGAATGTGGAACTGAACCACATTTTTCGTAGAGCTTACTGTTAGGAAGTGACCTAAAGCTCGACATCTAAAGACAATATTATAATTTCTGAGGCAATCGGAATTCTAAATCTAACTTTACTATTTTTAGAAAAATAAATCCAAACTAAAATCCCAGATAAAGGTGAAAATTTGAATTAATCTATTAAGTTCTCCAAATGCAAAACTACAAGGAAGAAAAACTCGCAACGTAATGCATAAAGTGTATCCTTGATCAACAAACCTCTTTTTGAGAGATGTGTAAAATTCCTCTCCATTATGCAGAGGATCACCACTTACAAATATAGACGCGACTACGGAAATCAAATTTTGGAACTCCAACTTGGCGACATCATTTCATGCACATAACCTAGAATGCAAAAGCGGTATCAATCCACTATATGTGCTACAATGTAATAGAAAAGAAACCATGGTGTTGGAAAAAAGCATAAAAAAAGGCATCGAATGATACTGATTTCTTTTTATGAGTATGTTTCCCTTTTGAAGAGGTCAACCGCTAAACTGATATCGTTATTACAGAAACTATTGTAAAAACAAGAGACTTCCTTCGGGAAAATGTTGCCTTTTTTGTTAATTAAATATCAGAACGACATATAAAAGTGCATTTCTTGGTTCCATTTTTAAGTACATACATTTTATCCTTTATCTAATACAAAAATAGGGTTTAAATACATATAGTTAATTCGTTTCTCAAATGTGTAAAGATAAATTCCAAATATGTAAATTTCATCCAGTTCTCAGATGTAAAAAAAAAATGTGTATATTTTATACATTTTTTTTTTTTAATGCAAAAAAAAACAAGTTCTAAATGCAAACATTTTATCCCTTTCTCATGTGAAATAAAAAAAAAACAAGCTTTTTTTTAACTGAAAGTAAGGAGCGACATGAAAACTTAATATCAAGTTGGAAGAGATCAACTCCAACATGCTCCTAAGGGTGGGCATTTCATGCTGGAGGAAGAATTTTTTTCGGTTTAGACTTCTGTGATAGGTTACAAACTTCACAGTTTCTGATGAATAGCACAATGGATTTGTTCATCCAAGCCAAATCAATTAGTGAGTGAACTTTTTGTTGAGATAGACAGCATAAAGATATTATGAAGTGCAATTTAAATTTTTTTTCTGGGTCTGACAGGGCAATCCTTTTTCATTTGACAACCTCAACCATAGTTTGTTTCAGTCTATGTTAGTCTTGTGTGTCTTATCAGACTTATCAGTCTTGTTTCAGAGTTCAATGCGTTAACAGCTAAAATTGGATATTTTATGAACACTGCTAAATCAGTGAGTTTCTTGTCAAGTGAATTAATTTAACATTTCACAATATTTGGTTTGGGATCACAGAGTTTTTTAATCCTGTCGTAAGCTTCATAATTAATTCAGTGACCTTGTTATTTCGCAACAATTGCCTTGGAATTATAAAGACTTTTAATCCTGATCTATGCTTCATAATTAATTCAGTAGCCTTGTTATTTCGCAACAATTGGCTTGGAATTTGTAATGTCATATATCAGTGACCTACATTTATAAATTGAACGGTTTAAATTGTGTGGTGGATGAAAACAGGTGCCTTGAAAAGATGCCAAATATTAGCGAACAATCGGAGGATCTGAATGACTTTGAACTTATATATTCGCCTGTGTTAAATTTTGTCCAAAGTAATTGGCAGAATTCGATTTCTGAGAAGGAAAACGTGAATCTCAAAAGTTTCACGTCTATTTTCTAATATTGGTCTTTCTCTTAATGTTGAGAAATAGGAATTTCTAGTTTTTAATGGTCCGACTTTCTCTAATGCTCCCTTAGCTTGTCGCAGTTTTTCAATACCCTTTGTTTCCACCTTTCGGTGGTTGGGTATTACAGTTACGAATTCAATTTCTTGCCTACGGCAGTGCACTGTTCGTGATGTTCAAAAGAAAATTCAAACGGGCTATTCTAAGATAGTTGCTAATCGAGGGAAGTATCATAGACGTGCACTCGGTAGACTATAGATAGATAGATAGATAAGTGTATTTCAAAAACCCGTGGGCCATATACACACAACATATAAATAAATAACAAACAAGCAAGGAAATTAACAACAGTACGAACACGCACAAAAAACAGAATTAAACGCAAAAAGTACCAAATCTAACTATAAAAGAAATTAATCATATAAAACACTTTCTTCTTATTAAAGATTTTTCTATATATACTCCCACTCGAAATATTGTGGTTGGGTTACTATTTTGTAGAATACCCGGAAGCATCAAATTAATCCCATGCAAATAAATTTCCCGTAAATCCAAGAGCACCGGGCATTTCCGGAGAAAATGATCCAAGTCTTCATCATCATCATTACAAAGAGGACAAAGATACCGCCTATCAGGACCAACTATCATTTTATTTTTGTCGAACGTTTTTTGCCTGTTCTGGATTGGAAGACAATTTGCCCTACATTTTGTGATCATTCTGTCCTTTACCTTTCTGGTCTTTATCCTCTTCTAAAGAAAAAAGATATTAATCAGATTCGGATTTTTTATTTCACATATTGTAAATTTTTACTTTATCTCCCCCCTTGGTATAGCAATAGGAAGATAATTCGTAAGTTTGATGTCCCTGATATAAGTGCAAAGTTGGCCCTAATGTATGGAAGGTTGTCGGAATCAGCTTTTTATCGTTTATCGCCTCATCATCCTTTGGTCCGTCTGTTCGGTTAATCTCATTGTAGCATAATGTTTTTTCTATTTGTAGTGTATTTTACTTGTAGTGTATCTCATTTTTTTTTTCTTTTTGTTACTCCACAAGTGCCATATTTTGTTATGATGTGGGTTAAAAATAAATTATTATTATTATTATAGTTAACTAGTTTCTTGCTGGGCAGAATTCTACTGTTAATGATGGATTTTCACTCTGCATTGCTAGACAGCTTTTTTCTATAAATTAGTATGCTGATTTTAGCTCATTATCTAAGCATATTTTATCCTTTAGTTTTAGATATCTGTCAGTACTGATGCGGATGAACCTCATCAAAGTCAGCATACAGCAATCAATGTCTTCTTGCATCTTGTGGTTTTCATTGTTTATCTGAACATAAAAGAGAGTATTAGGCATATCTTCCTGGGTGAAATCGGATGTTATAGTTACAAGGTCGTTTTGTAGGAGCATTCTCTGCAAAAATAGAGATCGTTTTCTGGTAAGAAAATTTAGAAATATCTGCTGAGGGATGATCAGGAGTAAACAGACATATAGATATTGATGAAAATACCTTCAACCAAAAAGAATAGCATTCAATTACTTTTCATTTTGCAAATATTTTTACTTCTTTGCTGTTTAAGAGCTTAGATGGAAAAAATGTAAGAATTATTATACGCACAGTTTATTTAATTCTAGCTATTGGGGTGGCGCTTCGCGCCACCCCAACACCTAGTTGGTGGGGGTGCTTCGCGCCCCCCCAAGCCCCCCAGCGCGCATAAGTCGTTACGCGCCATATTAGTTACGCGCCATTGTAGTTGTGTCCCTATGTCCCACCTGTGAATATAGATAGATATATATATATATGTTTTAACTACGTAAAACTTGCGAATATACAACATTCTTTGCTGTCCCATTGTCTGTGTATATAAATAGATTGTCAGGTTTATCGACTCTTGAACATGCAAAATATAATAGTCCTTGGGAAAACAATCCGTATTCAGATCTATACCTCATGATTCTAATGATTGCCCTTGAGCCTTGTTGATGGTGATTGCTAATCGACGATTCCCCGTGTCGCCGTCGTTACTTATATATCCCCCTGTGCCCCCCAGCGTCCCCGTTGTAGTTGTGTCCCTGTGCCCCGGTCGTCATTTATATTCCCTGTGTCCTGGTCGTCATTTGTGTCGTGGTGTCCCAGTCTGTGACTTCTCTTTGAGGGTCCGGGGCGTCATTTATATTCCTTGTGTCCCGGTCATCATTTGTGTCCCGGTGTCCCGGTCTGTATATACATTCGTTTTTGAATTGGTCTTTTTTTTAGGTTTTAGTTTTTTACCTTTTTTTTAGTTTTTTTATTTATACCTCATGATTCTAGTGATTGCCCTTGAGCTTTGTTGATGGTGATTGCTAATCGAACATTCCCTGTGTCCCCGTCGTCATTTATATATCCCCCTGCGCCCCCCGGCGTCCTCGTTGTAGTTGTCTCCCTGTGTCCCGGTCGTCATTTATATTCCCTGTGTCCCGGTCGTCATTTGTATCCCGGTGTCCGGGTCTGTATATACATTCGTTTTTGAAATGTTATATGATGAAATAAATTTTTGTATTTTTCCTTTTTTTTTCTTTTTAGTTTTTTTAGTTTTTTTCTTTTTTTTAGTTTTTTTTTATTTTTATTTTTTTTAGTTTTGTTTTTCTCCTTTATTTTTCATTTTTTTCCTTTTTTTATTTTTTTTCTTATTTAGTTTTTTTAGTTTTTTAGCTTTCTTAGTTTTTTTTATTAGTTTTTAGTTTTTTTTTTCTTTTTAGTTTTTTTGTAGTTTTTACCTTTTTTTTAGTTTTTTTTTTTTACTTATGTCCTGGTCGTCATTTATACTCCATGTGTCCCGGTCGTAATTTGTGTCCCGGTGCTTTGTTGATGGTGATTGCTAATCGATCATTCCCTGTGTCCAGGTCGCTTTCTCTTTGAGTGTCCCGGTCGTCATTTATATTCCCTATGTGCCGGTGTCCCGGTCGTCGTTTGTGTTCCGATGTCCCGGTCGTCATTTGTGTCCCGATGTCCCGGTCTGTAACTTCGTCAGTCGAAAACATGACGTCAGTCAACACACAAACATGACATCACCCGACAGACCCACACACACACAAACAACTTATTTTTATATATATAGATAGAATTATATGTACAATATAGAATTATTTTGTAGGAGAACAGCTCCAGTGCCTGAATTCTTTGGATCTGCGAGTTTGATTGCAACCAGACCTTTTTTCATTATAGCCTGGGACAAATATTGAAATTCAAAAAAGAAATTACAAAAAAAATCTTGTCAAATTCAAAGATTTTATAATAACAACAACAATCTTGATCTAGGAACTTGAGGTCCACTTTTCTAAGGTCCAATTTTCCTGAAAATATAGAAAAGGCGTTTAACTTTGTTCTAAGAATGTGAATAGATTATTCTATGTTCTTTACGTCTGATGTTATACAATCCCATTAGAGTTTACTTTTATGCAAGGATAGTTTTGTTTCTTTTTTATAGTGATTAGTTTCAGAAAAAAATATTACAGGAAATTACAAAATTTCAGAAAAACTTTTCATCTTTTATTCAGTTCCCATTCCTGGAATAGTTTGAGCTTCCATTTTCAGTATTCCCAAAATATAGACTATTGAACATGCTAAGAAAAAGAAGGAACTGCAAAAGTAGTAGTGCCCTGCAACACATTTAGAACTTGAAAGTTTTGGAGTAGACAATATCTAGTATCTCCCAGTTTTCGTAACGTATATCTTTGTTTTCATGAATAATGTATGCTCATTATATTTGTTTGGAAATAATGGCAACAAATTTAGCCTAACTCTGCATCCCCCCCCCTTGATAAAATTTCTCACGTGAAAACAAAGTTAGGTAAAAGAACTATATAAACCAACGTTTTCTGCGATTAAAAGCAATTTAAATGCGTGTAGGCACAGTTATAATTTTGCAATATTTGTGCTGCGACAGCAACACTTTGGTTTTGTCGTGTTTTTCCCCCCTGGCACCCCAATTTCAGCTTATTCCTAGAAAGTGGCAAGGATCTAATCTCTGCGATTTTTACGAAAAGTGTGGACCTTAGGCCAGATTGATGAATATGACTTTGCATTTGGAAAGCTTCGTAGAACTCTTACCTGGGGTCAAAAAGGATGGTTTTTGCTTGTGTTTCTACCCATTTCTGTTCGTGATTTCAGCTGAGTTTATCATTCGATTTTTCGCACTGGGGATTGCGGTAAAGAAATGGTATCAGATGTGGCTGTTAAACTTTAAATTTTCTCTCATTATTAAAGAAATTAGAGTCTATCCTTTGCTCTCTTCTAAGAAACGAAGTTAGAAACATGGCCTACGGTAAAAAATTCAACTTTTGAATTGAGACAGATAAATTTGTTTTTTTCGACGGCAATCGATAGCTCTTGATGAGCTGATCAATGTATATGTCATCCTTTTTTGGTAGAAAAATTCCTTCATGAGATATACCAGATTGAAAGCTTAAGGGGTTGACAACTTCAGTAATAAGGCACGCACTGAAACCAAAAATAGGCCGATACAGAAATGGCATAAACTTCAAAAGTTCTCTTATTGTTAAAGAAATTCCTTTGCTGCTTTCTAAATGATGACGTCTTAAACTTGGCCTACGGCAAAAAAGTCAACTTTTGAACAAAGGCAGATAGATTTTTTTTTCGATGGCAGTCCATATCTTTTGATGAGCTGATCAAAGTATATGTCATCCATTTTTTCGTAGAAAAATTCCTTCATAAGATATAGCAGTTTGAAAGTTTAAAGTGGTTGACAACTACAGTAGTAAGGTATACGCTGAAACCAGAAATAGGCGGATATCAATTGTGGCATATATAGGAGAGTTTTAAGCAACAGTCGGCTGTTAGCTCATAATCATCTTCGGCAATGAGGGGTTAGCAACTTTTCCTAGTTGATGTACCTATTATGTGTTTCCGGTGTATTTGATAGTAAGACCAATTTGGTTCCAGTGGTAAGACATGTAGGGGACTTGTAAGTGATAATCGGCTGTTAGGCTACAATCATCTTCAGCGATGAGGGGTTTGCAACTTTTGCTAGTTGCAATCTGGGGTTTGCAACTTTTGCGAGTTGGCGTACCTAGTATTTATTTTAAGATTCTTACAGATTAACATCTTATGTATTTAATCGAAGCGAAGAAACAAAACCAAAGTGTTGCTATTGCAACACTTTACTCGGCGAAACCGAACAAAGGTTGGCGCAGCACCCCACGTTGCCCATGCAACGTAGATCTAGTATGATTTATAATTAACAAGCTGTTGGGCTGGCGCTTCGTGCCACCCCAACACCTAGTTTTAGGGGGCATTTCGTGCCCCCCCCCCCCCCGCGCGTAAGTCGTTACGCGCCATTGTAGTTGTGTCCTTGTGTACCACCTATGAATATAGATAGATTTATATATGTGTTTTGAACTACGTAAAACTTGCGAATATACAACACTAGCTGTTGAAGAAACAAAACCAAAACCTTGTTTCATCAGGTTTCACATCAAACAAAACCTTGTTTGAAGAAACAAAACCAAAGTGTTGCTGTCGCAACACTTTACTCGGCGAAGCCGAACAAAGGTTGCCGCAGCACCCCACGTTGCACATGCAACGTAGAACTAGTATCCCCTCCCGCGCGCGTAGGTCGTTACGCGCCATATTAGTTACGCGCCATTGTAGTTGTGTCCCTGTGTCCCACCTGTGAATATAGATATATATATATATATATATATATATATATATATATATATATATATATATATATATATATTTTTAATTACGTAAAACTTGCGAATATACAACATTCTTGGCTGTCCCATTGTCTGTGCATATAAATAGATTGTCATGTTCACTGACTCTTGAACATGCAACATATAATAATTCATGGGAAAAACAATCTGTATTCAGATCTATACCTCATTATTCTAATGATTATCCTTGAGCTTTGTTGACGGTGATTGCTAATCGAACTTTCCCTGTGTCCCCGTCGTCATTTATATATCTCCCTGTGTCCCTGGCGTCCCCGTTGTTGTTGTTTCCTTGTGTCCCGGTCGTCATTTGTGTCCCGGTGTCCCAGTCTGTAATTCCTTTTTGAGTGTCGCGGTCGTCATTATTATTCCCGGTGTCCCGGTCGTAATTTTTGTCCCGGTCGTCATTATTGTCCCGGTCGTCACTTGTGTTCCGGTGTCCCGGTCTGTAATTTCTCTTTGAGTGTCCTGGTCGTCATTTATATTCCCTGTGTCCCGGTCGTCATTTGTTTCCCGGTGCTTTGTTGATGGTGATTGCTAATCGAACATTCCTTATGTCTCGGTTGCTTTCTCTTTGAGTGTCCCGGTCGTCATTTATATTCCCTACTAGCTGTTGGGGTGGCGCTTCGCCGACCCAACACCTAGTTTTTTGGGTTTCTTCGCGCCCCCCCCCCCCCCCCCCCGAAGCCCCCCGTGGGCACCAGTCGTTACGCGCCATATTAGTTACGTGCCATTGTAGTTCTGTCCCGGTTTCCCACCTCTGAATATAGATAGATATATATATATATATATATATATATATATATATATATATATATATATATATATATATATATATATATATATATATATATATATATATATATATATATATATATATATATATATATATATTTTTTTTTTAACTACGTAAAACTTGCGAATGTACAACATTCTTGGCTGTCCCATTGTCTGTGCATATAAATAGATTGTCAGGTTTACCGACTCTTGAACATGCAACATATAATTGTCCATGGGAAAAACAATCTGTATTCAGATCTATACCTCATTATTCTAATGATTGCCCCTGAGCTTTGTTGATGGTGATTGCTAATCGAACATTCCCTGTGTCCCTGTCGTCATTTATATATCCCCCTGTGCCCCCCGGCGTCCCCGTTGTTGTTGTTTCCCTGTGTCCCGGTCGTCATTTGTGTCCCGGTGTCCCAGTCTGTAGTTTCTCTTTGATTGTCTTGGTCGTCATTTATATTCCCTGTGTCCCGGTCGTCATTTATGTCCCGGTCGTCATTTGTGTTCCGGTTTCCTGGTCTGTAATTTCTCTTTGAGTGTCCTGGTCCCCATTTATATTCCCTGTGTCCCGGTCGTCATTTGTGTCCCGGTGCTTTGTTGATGGTGATTGCTAATCGAACATTCCTTGTGTCCCGGTCGCTTTCTCTTTTAGTGTCCCCGTCGTCATTTATATTCCCTATGTCCCGGTGTCCCGGTCGTCATTTGTGTCCCGATGTTCCAGTGTTTAATTTCGTCAATCAACAAACATGACGTCAGGCGACAAACAACCATGACGTCACTCGAAACACAGACACACAGACAACTTATTTTTATATATATAGATAAGATATCCCAGTGTCCCGGTCGTCATTTGTGTCCCGATGTCCCGGTGTGTAATTTCGTCAATCTACAAACATGACGTCAGTCGACACACAAACATGACGTCACTCGACACACAGACAACTTATTTTTATATATATAGATAGATTCTTGGCTTTCCCATTGTCTGTGCATATACAAACCCTTATGTACTTATAATGACGTCATATGCAAACGCTCTTTTTACAAACAAACAAACATGCGTACACACAACTCGTTTTTATATAGATAGATAGATAGATAGATACAATACAAATTAACTGCGCAAAACTTGCGAATATAAAACATTCTTCGCTGTCCAATTGTCGCTGCACATAAATAGATTGTCAGGTTTACCGACCCTCGAACATGCAACGTACAATTGTCCATGGGAAAAACAATAAATATTAAGATCTATACCACATTTTTGTAATGATTGACCTTGAGCTTTGTTGATGGTGATTGCAAATACTAATTAAATTGGGAATTTCAATCTTTTAAATTGAAAAGGCACATACGTTGGAATCATGGGAATGCGAGGAATAAGAGCAGCCTCGACCTCAAAAGGTCCTGTCAAGATTGTGGCCTCTATTACGTTTTCCATTGTTTTTTTTTACGGCAAGTCGCGTGCCATTGCAAAGCTTTGGTGGGTTTATGTTATGGAAACGGAGCTATCCGTTTCCAATTGCCAGCAATTGATCTTAAATTGTTTGACCAGAGTCATCGTTTTGCAATCGGACACGCATATTTGTAGTTAATTTTAATGTTTTTACGTGTGCCCATAAATTAGAATTTTTCAGGCAAGCATTCATTTCGTCTGCAGGGGTTGATCTAGGTATTATAGGTAATGTTTGCCTGAAATCTCCCGCAAGCAATATTAATGTGCTGCCAAAGGGTTTCGATTTCCCTCGCAAATCTTTCAAACATTGATCCAGAGCGTCGAGCAATTTTTTGTGTGCCATTGTGCACTCGTCCCAAATAATAATATTGCATTGCTGCAATACTCTACCCATCCCAGATGATTTGGAAATATTGCACGTGGGAGTTTCTTTAAAATACAAATTCAGAGGCAATTTCAAAGCGGAATGAGCAGATCTTCCACCAGGCAGCAGCGTTGCGGCTATTCCGGACGATGCAATTGCCAACGCTATATCATTTTTTGATCGAATTGATGCCAGAATCAGTTTTATCACAAACGTTTTACCAGTACCTACTGGCGCATCCAAAAAGAAAATTTTTTCAATGTTGTTATCGACACAATGCATTATCGTATCATAAATGGCTTTGTTCCGACGTTAATTTGGAAATGTTATTTTGTACATACGACAATAGTTATTTTGTATATACGACAATTATTATTTCTTATTATTATAAGTTAACTGCTTTCTTTTCGCTATGCAAAAATGATTCCTTTGGAAAAAAAACTGCTGTATACTGAAGTGCCTTCGTATTACACGTGGAATACTAAAAATAAAGTATTTGAACGTCGAAAACAGGGTAAGTCGGTCGACGGCAAACCTACCATCTTCAAAGATACCACGATAGGAAGACTTTACACCGTTCACCCCTATCAACATGAATGCTTCGTTCTGAGCCTGCATTTGGTGAATGTACCCGGTCCGACGTCCTTTGAGTATTTGAGATTTGTAAACGGTACTATACATGACACTTACCGTAGTGCATGCCGAGCTCTGAATTTATTGGGGAATGACCAACAGTGGGATAACTGCATCAATGACGCGTGCGAAACGTCAACTCCAAGTCAAATTCGTGCATTGTTTGGAATCATACTAACAACTTGCTCTTCTTCAGCTCCTACAGAGTTATGGGAAAAATATAAATCGAAAATTTCCGAAGATATACTCCATCGAAAACGGTTAGAGACGTCAGATATGACTTTTGATTTTACATGAGAAATCTATAACTACACTTCAGTTATTATAAAAGATTTTTGCGTATGTATGACAAACAAACCTCTTCAGGATTTGGGAATGCCTTCACCTAATCGTACCGCTGCTGTTTCGACATGTGTAGAATTGGATCGTGAACAAAGTTACAGTACGAGTGATCTATTGTCGTATGTACAAAATAACATTTCCAATTTAACGTCGGAACAAAAAGACATTTATGATACTATAATGCATTGTGTCGATAACAACATTGAAAAAATTTTCTTTTTGGATGCGCCAGTAGGTACTGGTAAAACCTTTGTTATACAACTGATTCTGGCATCAATTCGATCAAAAAGTGATATAGCGTTGGCAATTGCATCGTCCGGAATAGCCGCAACGCTGCTGCCTGGTGGAAGATCTGCTCATTCCGCTTTGAAATTGCCTCTGAATTTGCATTCTAAGGAAACTCCCACCTGCAATATTTCCAAATCATCTGTAATGGGTAGAGTATTGCAGCAATGCAATATTATTATTTGGAACGAGTGCACAATGGCACACAAAAAATCGCTCGAGGCTCTGGATCAATGTTTGAAAGATTTGCGAGGGAATTCGAAACCCTTTGGCAGCACATTAATATTGCTTGCGGGAGATTTCAGGCAAACATTACCTATAATACCTAGATTAACCCCTGCAGACGAAATGAATGCTTGCCTGACAAATTATAATTTATGGGCACACGTAAAAACATTAAAATTAACTACAAATATGCGTGTCCGATTGCAAAACGATGACTGTGGTCAAAATTTTCAGATCAATTGTTGGCAATTGGAAACGGATAGCTCCCAGTAGACTCAATTTCAGGACGTATAAACCTACCTGCTGAATTCTGTAATTTAGTGACGTCCAAAAACGAATTGATTGAAAAATAAATTCCGAATATTCTAAACAATTATAAAAATAATAAATGGCTAAGTGAAAGAGCAATTCTTGCACCCAAAAATATTGACGTCCACGAAATCAACAATATTGTTTTGACCAAGATTCGAGACCAGGCAGTCCTTTACAAGTCAGTCAACACAGTTTTGGAACCAAATGAGGCGGTTAATTATCCATCTGAATTTTTAAATTCCGTGGATCTTTCAGGGTTTCCACCATACGTGCCACAACTAAAAAATAGGCATACCAATAATATTGTTACATAACATAAACCCCCCAAAGCTTTGCAATGGCACGCGACTTGCCGTAAAAAAAAAACAATGGAAAACGTAATAGAGGCCACAATCTTGACAGGACCTTTTGAGGTCGAGGCTGTTCTTATTCCTCGCATTCCCATGATTCCAACGTATGTGCCTTTTCAATTTAAAAGATTGCAATTCCCAATTTGATTAGTATTTGCAATCACCATCAACAAAGCTTAAGGTCAATCATTACAAAAATGTGGTATAGATCTTAATATTGATTGTTTTTCCTATGGACAATTGTACGTTGCATGTTCGAGGGTCGGTAAACCTGACAATCTATTTATGTGCAGCGACAATTGGACAGCGAAGAATGTTGTATATTCGCAAGTTTAACGCACTTAATTTGTATTGTATCTATCTATCTATCTATCTATATAAAAACGAGCTGTGTGTATGCATGTTTGTTTGTTTGTAAAAATAGCGTTTGTATATGACGTCATTATAAGTACATTAGGGTTTGTATATGCACAGACAATGGGAAAGCCAAGAATCTATCTATATATATAAAAATAAGTTGTCTGTGTGTCGAGTGACGTCATGTTTGTGTGTCGACTGACGTCATGTTTGTAGATTGACGAAATTACACACCGGGACATCGGGACACAAATGACGACCGGGACACCGGGATATCTTATCTATATATATAAAAATAAGTTGTCTGTCTGTGTGTCTGTCTGTGGATCAGGTGACGTCATGTTTCTGTGTTGACTGACGTCATGAAATTAGTTGTCGTCATTTTTGCTTTGACGGTGACGTCATTCAAGATATTTAAGACATATGTTCACGTAGAAATCTATTAATGTGCCGAGGAATCAAAAGAACAGCAAGGAAACAGGCTTGAGGCTGATAGAGAAAGACAGAACAGAAAGTGTGCCGAGGAATCAAAAGAACAGCAAGGAAACAGGCTTGAGGCTGATAGAGGAAGAAAGAACAGAAAGCGTGCCGAGGAATCAAAAGAACAGCAAGGAAACAGGCTTGAGGCTGATAGAGAAAAACAATTTCAGGACGTATACAACTACCTGCTGATTTCTGTAATTTAGTGACGTCCAAAAATGAATTGATTGAAAAAGTATTTTCGAATATTCTAAAAAATTATAAAAATAATACATGGCTAAGTGAAAGAGCGATTCTCGCACCCAAAAATATAGACGTCCACGAAATCAACAATATTGTTTTGACCAAGATTCGAGACCAGGCAGTCCTTTACAAGTCAGTCGACACAGTTTTGGAACCAAATGAAGCGGTTAATTATCCATCTGAATTTTTAAATTCCATAGATCTTTCAGGGTTTCCACCACACGTGCTACAACTAAAAATAGGCGTACCAATAATACTTTTAAGAAATATAAACCCACCAAAGCTTTGCAATGGCACTCGACTTGCCGTAAAAAAAAAAACAATGGAAAACCTAATAGAGGCCACAATCTTGACAGGGCCTTTTGAGGGTGAGGCTGTTCTTATTCCTCGCATTCCCATGATTCCAACGGATCTGTCTTTTCAATTTAAAAGATTATAATTCCAAATTCGATTAGCATTTGCAATCACCATTAACAAAGCTCAAGGCCAATCATTAGAAAAATGTGGTATAGATCTTAATACTGATTGTTTTTCCCATGGACAATTGTACGTTGCATGTTCGAGGGTCGGTAAACCTGACAATCTATTTATATGCAGCGACAATTGGACAGCGAAGAATGTTGTATATTCGCAAGTTTCACGCAGTTAATTTGTATTGTATCTATCTATCTATCTATATAAAAACGAGTTGTGTGTATGCATGTTTGTTTGTTCGTAAAAAGAGCGTTTGCATATGATGTAATTATTAGTACATATGGCTTTGTATATGCAGAGACAATGGGAAAGCCAAGAATGTTGTATATTCGCAATTTTT
>NW_027064008.1:0-28974 GCF_032884065.1 Artemia franciscana
AATAATAATGTGAAAATAATTACACATTTTTGCTTCGCTTTGATCTGCAAGATGATTATGTATCGTTGAGGTAATTGAGAGGGGAGAGGGCATTAAGGAGGCATGAGGACATTAAGTTTGTCTACTATAGATTTTTACTTGAAGTCTTAGGTGTAGAAGTCAAGTAAACTATAGTGCGAAAAGCTAGTTTTGATGTGGAAACACCCCTTGAAGTTATGACCCGAAATGGACCCAAAAAAGTTTTCTCGAATGGAACACGAAGCACATTTTCTTGATTTGAAGCAAGTGCACCCAAAAAGGTTAGAATTAATTTTGTTTAGTGCGCGGGTCAAGGGAATCCAAATTTGAGAAAAAAATAAAACACTAAAAGTTTGTACAAAAGCAGAGACCGAAACAGGGCCAAAATGCTTTTGTTCATAATGTATCAAAGTTTATACTCCTGTTTCCCACCTCAAGAGAAGAGTAACACACAGTCAGATGTTTTGCTGAAGGTATTTCCAGAATTTAGCCTTTAAATGGGCCGAATATTTATCTTCCCTGGAGAGTTTAAAGTTCAAATCTGTAGCTTCTTGGGCAACGGGAGCCTCAATGAGCACAAAAAATAGAAAATGCAATTTGTTAACTTGAAAATAGGTAAAAGTAAAAGACCAGAAAATTGTTTTCCAAGCATTCTTTAACTTATATCAAAAGTTTCCTATACCTTGATTCATAAAAAAAAAACTTGAAAAGGAACTCGTTTCATCCAAGTTGGATTACGCAAAAAAATTGTGTCGAACAATCAAGACTAGAAAAGTGCAAAAGTTTTCTTTGACCGGCTTGTAACTTGCATCTGAAAGTACATAGGTCAAAGGGACTATGTCCAAACATTGGACCGGAGGCTCAAGTACCTTAAATATGGGGGTTGATTTATATCCAATTGGGTTAAGACTTATATTAGTGAGTATTTTGCCGAGATGAGCCTAAAGTAAAAAGAAGGATTGGTTTGCTATAATAGGTTCAGAAATGAACCAAAACTTTTTTATTGCATCTTGAAACTTAAATCTGTAATTCTTCGTAGTAAGAGAACACTGTTGTAAAAAATAACTGTTAAGAAAAAGTTTCTCCTGGCCAGTTTGGAACTTAAATTCGTTATTTCCTAGGACACTCTTAAAACAGCTCTTTTACATTAGTTTGAATCAGCCGAAAGCAAAAGAACTTACTGGACCCTCTTTTCGTTTGGCCCCATATGGCTGGCTAAAAAGGACAATCTTTGGCAATCTGTTATCCTTCATCCCCAGAAAGTGTCTCCTTAGCGTCAGAAAGTGTCAGCTTAGTAGAGCTGACGCCCCTCGTGACTTCTGAAGACCTGAGCATAATTTGAACTTTACTGATAACAATCATTATTTCAAGTCGTTGCTTTCTATTTCTCATAATATCGAAAAAATATTTCTCACCATAGTCTAAATTCCTCATAAAAACAAATGAATGAAGATTGACAGTCGAATGAATGCACTAATTTTCGTTCCTGAAAGTCATAGTAACACTTGATTTATTAATTTTAAAAGAGAGAAAATATCTAAAATGTATTTTGTTTTCGTTATAGGGAAAAATGTGTTCTGGCCTTTAGTAGGCATAGGGGCGTCAGCCATACTTCTTGTAGTTACAGCTCGTTTTTAGTTTGACTTGGCTATTTATTGTAATTAAATAAAAAAAACTAGTTTTTTTAACTGAAAGTAAGGAGCGACATTAAAACTTAAAACGAACAGAAATTACTCCGTATATGAAATGGGTTGTCCCCTCCGCAGTCCCTCGCTCTTTACGCTAAAGTTTGACTCTTTGCCACAATTCTACTTTTTAAAACAATTAAAAAACTCCGTTTTTTAGAGTTTCGTTTACTATTGAGCCGGGTCGCCCCTTACTACAGTTCCTTACCACGAACTGTTTGAAAAGAAAATAATTCGGTATTTCGGGGCTTCTGACATTATTACTCCTTTACGGAAGTTAGGCTCAAAATTGAAAAAGGATTATATTTTTCCTCTGGGCCCCTTCCACCTCTTAGTTCGTTTATTTTCCCGTTAGTTTTCACCTGTTTTCGCTTTATAGTTGTGTTATCTCTTAGCAGTTCTTTCGTTAGTTGAGTTATGGCTGTGGTATATATGTTTTATCGCTCGTATAGTTGTGTTATTTTTAAATTATACTCCATAATAGAGAGGCTCCGAACACCCAGCATTGTATATTAAGCTCTTAATTTGACGTTTTTTTCTAACGTGACCAGATTCGTCCTGCGACCTTTTCATTGAATTTTTTCCCCCATGGCATATTTCTCCAAGGAAAGATCCTCCCACATAGCCCCCTCCCTCAACCCTACCCCCAAAACCAAAAAAATCCCCCTGAAAACTTCTGTACACTTCCCAATAACCATTATTATATGTAAACACTGGTTGAAGTTTGTAACTTGCAACCCCTCCCCCAGGGACTGTGGGGGTGTAAGTCATCCCCAAAAACATAGTTATTAGGATTTTCGACTATCTAAACAAAATGGCTATCTCAAAATTTTGATCCGTTGACTTTGGGAAAATAATAAGCGTGGGAGGGGGCCTAGATGCCCTCCAATTTTTTTGGTCACTTAAAAAGGGCACTAGAACTTTTCATTTCCGTTAGAATGAGCCCTCTTGCGACATTCTAGGACCACTTGGTCGATACGATGACCCCTGGAAAAAAAAAAAAAACAAAAAAAACAAATAAACACGCACCCGTGATTTGTCTTCTGGCAAAAAATGCAAAATTCCACATTTTTGTAGATAGGAGCTTGAACCTTCTACAGTAGGGTTCTCTGATACGCTGAATCTGATGGTGTCATTTTCGTTAAGATCCTACGACTTTTAGGGGGTGTTTCCCCCTATTTTCCTAAATAAGGCAAATTTTCTCAGGCTCGTAACTTTTGATGGCTAAGACTAAACTTGATGAAACTTATATATTTAAAATTAGCATTAAAATGCGATTCTTTTGATGTAGCTATTGATATCAAAATTCAATTTTTTAGAGTTTTGGTTACTATTGAGCCGGATCGCTCCTTACTACAGTTCGTTACCACGAACTGTTTGATTTCTGTTCGTTATGAGTTTCGTTTATTTATTGACGGTGATCTGTGGTAGTTTTACGCTTCAAAAATTATTTGACTTCATTTCTCATCATCTTTGGTTTACTGTAGCTCTTTTATTTTCTTTGAAAAACTTTTTTGCGAACGTTTTATTGACATAGTCTTTTTCATTTGCAAAGAAAAGCATATTGTAACTCATTTCGGTTTTTCTCGATAAGTTTCTGTATACTGGCTTACTGTTTACATGCTGGACCAAATTTTTAGGATGCACTTACACCATTTTGCTTTAGTTCAACAGTAAGAGGAGAAAACTAATAAGACAATAATAATAGAAGAAATTTTCAAGAGCCCTGAGAATTTCAAATTAACACCCTAAGTCTTTCTTGAAATATTGCTGAGACGTCTTAGTGATTACCAGCATACACATTTAATTTAGTTTTAAAACAACACAAACTTCCCGTGAAAGTTGAAAGTTTCTATTTCATACTCTATTCTAGGCCTAAGATATCCCGCCTGGATATCTTGACAAGCTGGTCTATTTTGACAACCTGAATACAGTCAAGCTATTTAGATTTAATTCAACAGTAGCAGTAATAAGTAGTATTCACATAAGCACTTTAAACGGAACCCTATCCCTACTTTTCAACAGATTCCTGCGTAAAACCGGAGTTCGATAGTGAAACCGAGCCCTGCTTTTAAAACGGAGCCCTACTCTGACATTCTATGACAGCCAGCAGGCGCATGTTACTTAAGAGGTTATTAATATCAATATCAAGGATATTATTCTCTAGTAATGGATGCTTTCGCTCTATAGGATATTGAAGGCGCTAACAATGGCGAAATGGAACCTAGAGTACCTAAAGCTGCAGTAGAAATGACAAGGGTTGCCGGATAACCCTATAATAGGACGAGATGTTTTTTCTGATATGTTATATCACTAAGCAAATCAAGTCGGAGGAACAGTAATGCTTTGAAGCAAAAGTGAATATAATGTATATGCAAAGATTACAAGACGGATTAAATGCATCAGTGAAATATATTGAAGACAACGATCTGAATTAATCCATAAAAGGAGTAAGTTTGTTACTGGCAAGATCTATTGTTACGCTATAATCGATAGCGAGAGTGCCAGGATCATAACTTACTGAATTTGAGAAGCAAAAAATCATACAGTATCTAGTAAAATTGTCAAAATATTTGATTCTAGATGATGATTTGTGTTGAGCTATCTCTTCAAAGGAAGATACTTTCTTAAAAAATGCTTAACGATATAATGAGAAATGAGTCTCCATCATTGGGCTATTGCATGAAACTTTTACATCTTGGCCCAGATTTATTTACTCAATTGATTGATAAATTAATTGAAACAAAACAAAATGATTTTGTAATTTGCTTTTAACCATTATCAAACGACCATTTTGCAAGGTAACAAGAAATAATAAAAAATCCTGTCTCAACATTCTTGCGATGTCACTTCTCCTCCTCCTTGAAGACTTTCATTTTCAGAAGTAAGTTTCATTTTGGAAGTGATACAATCAACATCAAAAAATGTTTTACACATGTCCATTATGTTTGTACACATTGGGCAACTGGTCATCCTGTGAGAATTGTGCTTATGTTGATAACTATAATGAAAAGTGTAATTTATACATTCCATGTAAATTGCTTAGAAGATACGCTGTGCAAATTGGAGATTGTAATTCCTGTCTTGAAGAGGTTTTTAACCCTCGCATTCGAGATTTTCTATGCTCTAATTGTCACTAAGTTATATTTGATCAATGGAAAAACACTTACCCTGCCATGATTGCAAAAAAACCTAAACTTGATTTCAGTTTATTTTTAAGAAACTGTTATTGTCGTTGTTTAAAATTGTTTTGGGAATAAGAAGTTGATTAACGCTTCAATTACTGGAATAATGAAAGAGTCTGGTTTTTAGAACATCTCTGTGAATATACAAGCTACTCTGATTATAAGCCTACAGGCTTTTATTTGGCTGTTACAGAAAGTGATTCTTCGTAAACGATTTTTGTGTGTTGCATTGCTTCACTGAAGTTAACCAAAACACTTTACGAAGAGATATAGTAAAAATGAAATTACATTATATTGTAGAAAATGTGACCCCAACTTTGTATGTCAAGATGAACACAAGTTGAATTCTGACGAGCTGTCACCACTTAGCGTTTCCGATGGTCATCTATACATAAATGAAGGAATCTCAACGACACAGACTTTTTGCACGTACAAATTTTATTAAAAAACAAATTTACAAACATTTTTAAAGCTCCTCACTTTGAGGGCACTGAAATTTAATCATACAGGTACGAAAGTAATTTTCCAACAGAAAGTCTTTCAATCGAGTGTTGTCACCTTAAATATTATGAAATTCACTATAAGTATATCCGTGACATTGAAAAAGGAAGTGTAATAGTGCATGAAAACCACAGCTTTCGGTTGAAAAATATTTTACTCTCTTCCGATTTTGAACAATAGATTTTCCACTTTGCCTAAGAAAGTTGCTGATATGTGGAGTTTAGAACGTATACGATAAACCATGCAGGTTAAAAAATCCTATATTCTTCTCTGATTGAAAGATACATAGCCAACTTTTACAGTTGATGGGCTATTGATAAAAGTGTTGTTAACACTTTGAGTATGCTCAAGGAAATCAGAAGGCATTTGATTATTGCAATACTCTCCTTCAATGGTTTGGCAAAGGTGAAATCTAAACTATTGTACCTGTTTGGAACATAGTCTAGAGCAACGGAAAAATCCAATCCAATGATGCCATGAGTTTTTGCAAACATTTCTTCTGTTACTCCATTTTCAAATAATTGTGAATTTCGATCGAAATATTGCATTGTCAATTCATATAAGGTCCTGTTGGATATATCAAAGGATAAATTGTAGACTGGAATTTCATTTACTTTACGTACAAGTGATGTAAGTCCAAACTTTTCTAATTTGTGTATGGAATTAGCCAATGATTCAATTGCACTAGCATTTTTTACAAAAGCCAAAGAAATTTTTGAAGCAATTTCACCATTGACAAATGACAATTCAGTGTAGGTACGTGTGCCCATAATAATATTTCGTTGATTTATGATTGTATGAGGAACGAGCAATTTGATAGTATTTGCACTAGCTCTTTATTTTTCAATTGCCATAAACAACAGAAACGATAACTTCTTGTTTTTGTACATGAAGTATTGCCGAGGTGATATAGACTGTCATATCGAGAGCAGTACCAAACTACCTCTTTTATAATAAAATTGGATGCAGCAAGTTGTAGCTTTATATTAATCTTTACATTGGGGGTAAACCATTGAGGTACAATAAATATCTCATCATAAAAGCTCTCAATCAAGCATAAATATTTAGTTGTCGCATCTCTTAAGTATATTACTAGTGTCAGTATCCGTATTATATTCATATCCAATAGCCATACCTCTCACAGCTTATTGGATATTGGAGTCATCAAAATGAATTGTATATAACTTGCAAAATTTGAAAGATTGTTGCTTGTAATCACCGATGTTCTTTTTATGCAGAAACTTGATTTCTCTAAAAAAAATTGTGTAGAAAACAATTTTCATTGGACACCCCTTTTGCTGCACTTGGTTTTTCATTGTTAGATTTGTTGAGAATCACTTGCAAATCTATAAACGTGGCAGTAAAATCTATGAAGGAATGTTCAATGGAATAAATTTAAAAATATATTTTTTCAGAGAGCAGTTGTTGCGGATAAAGTTATTCATAGTAACCATTTTTTACACTCACATTAACATTTTCTGCATGAAAAGATTTATAGATGAGTTGACTGAAGCATGAGATTCTTTATGTGGTAGATATGCCATTTCTAGAAAAAGAAATTCTTTTTCGAACTAACAATTTTTACTCCCTTTTTCTTCTTCGACATTAACTATGTTTTATTATGGCATGAGTTGAGAATGATGAGTGATGAGTTTTACCGGCCCTTTTTAAATCTTTTCCACTTTGACTTGATTTCAATCGCTCGACGAGGGATAATGCACTGGACTTGAGATTTTGTGAAAAACTTTCTTTAAAATACTTCCCAAAGCACCAATCGTGTAATGTAGAGGACACAAAATCTACAGCAACCTGTTCAATATATTTTTTTGCCAGGGGTAATGCAAAGTGAAACAACGTAGCAAACCAATTGCCAAGAGTGTAGCCGGAAATTGGAAATTGACAAACGACCCCTCTGATAGTCCAGTCCAAGGCCAATTTGTCATGGTAAAAGAGTAGCAACATAGAAATCAATATCAGGACAAACAAAAGTATTTTTTTCAATTAGGTATCTCACTGAATAGGTCAAAAATGACATGTAATCTTAGCCCAACTTTCTGTTATTGCTAGAGGGTCACAATTCACTTCTTAAGTTTAACTGTCAGAGCTCCAAATACCAATTGTTGATTAGAATATATTGAAGGATATTTATATTGCAGTGGCGAATGGGTCCTTGAGTGGGTTTTCATTCAAGAATACGTAAAAGGGGGATATCGGTATTAAGAACTTTCGATATCTTGACAAAGGATGCGTCTGATGCGAAGCCAAGGGGTATGGTCTTCAAAAATGACACGTTCCATCCCACTTATGCTTCCACCGGCGCTTCGACCATTGATTATATTTTGTTCAAAACCAAGAGAATCTCTCAGATTATCATTGAGAATAACCTTCTCATTATCAAAGGGAGAACTAATGTAAATCTTGCCCTGTTCCATTGAATAGTCAAATTGGAATGCACCATTCTTAAGAGCAGAGATTCTTCTTTTGATAGCACGACACAAATAAACCATACTACCATGTTCCTTCTGCGGTAAGGTGATGAATGTATATTCACCCAAGTTCGTTGATTCTATCCATTCGTCATTAAAGATTTGCCAATCATGAGTTCTAAATCTTATATCCTATTTAGGATCTTTTCTAGAGATATGATATGTATTTTTAAGAATAGAATCCACAAGAGCAACTTCATACTTTACCTCAAATTTGATGGTTGGGGAGGGTTTCGTTCAAGAATCGCATGTTTTATTTAATTCGTCATAGAGTGTGTCAGAGAAATTGGACAAAAATCATTAAACATGGTGAACGTCTCCATGATACTACTTATAAAAACACACATTGCTGATCTGGAGACTGTCAGGGGTAAAAAGTGTATGAATAGAAATAACAAACTCTCTCCCACCAACTGTTGAGCTTTCGCCAGACCGAGATGCCGTCTGTAATGTACGCATGATTCTTGATATGAAGCAAGGTAGTACCTTATGATAGTACCCTCACACCATCAGCGCATACATACACTTTGAAGAGCAAGTCGCCATGAGCTTCACTGATTGAACTAAATTGTTTTCTACACAGTTCCTATAAACACTGATAAAATTTTCTTTTGTATAGTGTGATGGCCCCTCGTTGCAAACTTTTTTGACATCCTCATTGTGCGTTTTCACATAATACACCTTCGGACTTGCAACCACACCTCGGGATATCAAATTTCTCCCTGTTTCATACTAAGAAAAACTCATTTGGGGCCTGGTGCTTCACTTATTCCGGGTAAATGGATATGCCCTAGTCAATATAGTCCCTCTAAGAGCTAATATGCATACCGTTTTCCATATCGTTGAAAAAAATTTCAGTTTCAACTTTTAAAAGGAGTGAATATGTGTCCCCACAATACACTTGACACTTGAGCTTGTCCCTCCCCAGCAATTAGAGCTTACACACATTGTAATAAAATTCCAACACGAGTTTTTATAAATTTGAATATAGCACTACCAGCGGTAGTGTTGCTTTTTAATTTTAAGCTTCGTTTTTTCTATGTAAGAGGACCTTATTGGCATCTATTACCTTGAACAATGTGAAATTAGAATCTGCAATGATTTGGGCACGTTTTTTGGGTCAGTCACAACGTCACAACAACTCTTATTGCGAACACTCTCGTATATTTTACTAAAGGCCAAATTTCAAATGAGTTCAAAGATCTCTTTTTCGACCTTTGTTTTGCTTCGGAAAGTTTACTGACAAAGGTGTCAATAATCGTCTTCATATAAGGCTTCTAATCAAGTTGGAGGGTTTTATGAAGTGATATCAAATGTGAAGTTTGCGAGGGTGATATCAAAACCATTGGCCAAAATCCATTACAAAAGAACGTGATGTACAACAACATTCTGTTTTGGAATAAGGTCAACAATAAACTTTTGTTTCGAAGGTGTCCAGTGCGTACCTCCACTCTCTGCCAAATATAAATTATAGGGGCTCATTAAATCCCTAGGAAGCGGTCTAATAATACACAGGAAAACAAAATTTTTTAATTAATCATAAAGTTCCACTGGTTTTTCAACATCAATTTCGGGAAACCCTCCTTGTGGTGCATTTTCCAAAGCAGTGGTAATATCGGGGAAATTTAGAGCAGAATTTTCGTCCAGCCAGTTTTAAGTCCCACACGGCTAAAAGAAGTGAGACATTGCCGACGGACAAAGAGAATTCATATCCAAGAAAATCGCGTTCGACTTTTCACCGGTGTGTTTTCCAGTTAGATTGGTTTTCAGGATATGATCCCCTTGGAAAACACACCCTCCCCGCATGTATCCCTCTATAAATAAATGCTTATCCGTCTCGGTAATGAGACCTATTTTTCACCACTTATTTAAGAATTAAATCCATCACCAGAGGTGGGGTTGAAAAATAATACCCCTAATCTAACCCAAATTCCACGTAAATTTTATCTGTGTTTTTATTTACAATATCCAACCACGTCAATACGTTACTTTCTAGGTATATTTCACAATAATCCTCCCGTTCTTACACCCTTCCTTTGCCAAAACTTTTTTTGGCTAATTCATAATTGGCAGTGGTGGATTGACGATCGTGAAATGAATAAAAACCCTTCGATGGGCGTCAGTTTTTCCTGACGTAGCCTCAAGATAGAAATCTAGTACTCATACGGGTATATGACCTTATACGCTAATGAATCATACATTTCATCTTCTGGGAAGTGTTAGTTAAGGAGGGAGAAACGGTAAGAATCGTCAATTTTGAACTTGAATCAATTGGCTTAAGGAATTGGGGAAGGAACTATAGAAGTCTAAAAACCGATTTTATTTAAGTACGTATAACCATTTTCAATAATTTTCCATTTAAGTTATAAGAGCAGAAGATTATGAGAGGATTTGGGTATGATGTTATAAGAAAATAACCATTCTACCTATGTGCCGTCTACAATTCCACCCTTCTGCAAAAGTGCCGACGCTGTTAGTATAAATTTCAAATAGTTGGAATTGTTAGAATTGTGTATGTAAACAGGTATAAAGTATTACCGCCTAACATTTACATTACAACATTTATGTTTCATTTCCCAGAAATTGCTCCCTCTCGATAAAATAGGATTACTTAAATGGTCTTAGTAGGGGACTACAATATCTCCATTACCCTCAACAAACTTTTTCTTACATACCCAACACATATCTTTATTTTTAATGGCCAACTCATGAGTCATTGGATTGTTTGTATTGCGCAGCCATGAAGTCGAATTATTAGCAGTTTTAATAAGTGAAACCATAGCTTCGCCTACACAACCGTCCCCACCCAATTTCTCAAATATTTCTTCGCACGGTTTTACACTGGTGTCTTTTCCCGTGGGCATAAGAGACTGTAATGTCTTCATGTTTTCTTTACATGATTCAAGCATGACGAATCGCACACGGTCGTGAGTTAGGCCTCAACGTCTAATGCCACCTCAGCACTCAGCAAGAGAAAATTCTGGAAATGCTTAAACCGCATGATGACATGAGAAAACATTTATTGGGTAGCGCCCTCAAATCCCTCCCCCCAACCCCTCTCTTCAACAGTCTAAAGTTTTCAATACTAGAATACATTATTTATAGAACCAGCAAGGTCGTAGTTACTTCCCTAGAAAAGTCTTGTTTGTAACTATTTCTCTGGGGTCCCTCTCAAAACTATAGTGAGGGCCCCTAATATTTTTCCTCATTACTAAGTTGAAAAACAGTGGTGTATTTTTATTGTTATTAAAAACCCCAATGAGTAATACCCTCAAATCCCCTTCTTAGAGCAGTGGTGCCATTTCAGAAAACCTTAGGGGGGGCCAAAAATCGATTTTGGGCCCCCATCCAGCCTTAAAAATTTTAAAATCTTCGAACATGCCTTTAGGTACCGTACTACCTTTGGGGTTCGCATTTTGCAGCTTATTTAGGGACCAAAAACAGTACCAAAATAGAACATTTACTGTATAAATCAGAAACTTACGTACAGTTACTTCAGCAATGGATATCTCCTTTGCTTCATTTTTGCGAAGTCGTCGACAAGCTTCTCAAAATTGAGCTCCTTCACTGCAGCTTTCTCAGAGAATATAAGCAGCAAATGCGAAAGTCGCTCATTTTCCATCGTTGTCCGGAGGTAGTCCTTCACAAACGTCAACACAGAGAAAAAACGTTCATTTGAGCACGTTGTGAGCGGGAGTGTGAGGACTACCCCGATGACCTTAAGAAGCTCAGAATAAGCTTCTTTCAATCCTCCGAGGCGTTCGAAGACATCTAAAGCGTTTGCCGGTTTCTGTGGAAGCTGCGACACAAATGCACGAGCTATTAAAGCTTGACACTTCAGCTGCATAGTATCGATTCCCGCCTGATCGAAGTATGTCGCGATCACAAGAAGTAAATCTGAGTCCATAAAATCTTTGGATTTGGGGTTAAGGCAACGTTTGGCTTCTAGCACTGGCAGCTGGACAGAAAAACGCTCTTCAAACTCATTTAACACTCTGTCCAAAACCTCGTAGAACTCTCTCCGCATTTTGTCTTCCGTTGTTGTGCTTTCGGAGTCTATGTTGTGCTTTCCAATTGTTGTTGTCGTCAAATAGTCTCTTAGTCTTCCGGATATCTTCTGAACTCGTTTTGATTTAACAGGTATGGCTGAAGAGAGAGCACTTGTTTCCGACAGATCAGCTCCGACATTAATGGCCATCTCTTTAGACTTGCCGTATAGGACACGAAAATACTCGTCATCACGCATTTTCCTCAGTTCGTTCTTTGTTGCACTGATTAAAGTGCAAGCTTCTGAGATGACCAGATCTGCTGCCTGTAGTTGTTAAGAAAGAGGGTTTATCACTGCAAGAACTTCGTGAATGACATGCAAACTGAATATGAAGGGAAACGACTCTAGCTGGTTCTTAAGGCCCGTAGCTTCCGCCGCTGCCTCCCTGTCAGAAGATTCTTGAACTACTGACAGAACTGCGAGTATGCAGTCATATCTAACTAGGATCTTAGCCACTGATCTATACCAGTAAGACCAACGTGTCACTACTGTCCTTTCAAGCGTTAGCACAGGCACATTGACAGTTTTCTGGGCTTCACGAACAACTTGTATCGAGTGTCGCTGTTGGAGACGAAACTGTAAACTGTTTGCAAAACTGAAAATACTGATGAAATTCTTTGTATTTTCTGCATACAATCGCCAATGACAAGGTTAAGTCTATGGGAATGACAGTGTGTGTACACCGCTTGTGGTGCTTTTTCCCGGAGACGGGCCTGTACTCCTGAAAAGTGTCCGCTCATTACACTGGCCCCGTCATAGCACTGTCCAACACACTTTGACCAGTCAAGGCCGATACCCTTTATTTCGTTGTAAATGAAGTCGGCCAAACTCTCAGCGTCAACCTTGCGCATGTGGTAGCAACCTATGGCCCTTTCTTTGATTTTCAGGTCATGAACATAGCGCACAAAGATCGCGAGTTGTTCCTTTTTCGAGAGGTCTTTTGTCTCGTCAGCAAGAACGGCAAAATATTTTGCTTCTCTGACTTCTTTCGCGATAGAACTTTTGATTTCATTTCCTATGACCTCAATGTAGTCGTTTGGTACTCGTGTGACATGTAATGGCCATAGGCCTTACGAGAGTTTTTCATTGAGTCCGGGTTGATTTCTGTTAAAAGATGTACTGTCTCTACGAAATTCCCTTGATTGGCACTAGACTCCCCTTCATCATGGCCACGAAACGCAAGACCTTGCCGTCCAAGTAATGCTGTAGTTTTTAGTAGAGCTTTTACGTACTGTCTATTCTCTAGTATTTCCTTTTCGCGTTCTTTGGAGAGGCATGACGCAACAGATTCGGCCGCCTCCGTCTCAATAGCTTTAAACTGAGTCAAAGAAATGGTACATGCTTTGTGTCGGTCGCTGTTTTCGTGCTGCCGTATCAGTTCAGAAATGTCTTTCCACTTTCTAAATCCTACGTCAATGAATGCTCTAGCTCCATACCTTTCGCCTGATCTTAGCGAGGATCCACTGAAATGTCGGCAATTGAAACAGAACACCGAGTCCTGTTCTTTCGAATATTCGAGCCATGGGTATGCCAAGAAATAGGAGCTGTTAAATTTTCGTGTGCGATTCCCGATGGTAGTGGCGGGATAGTCAGTCAAAACTGGTTGGCAGGGGTTATCATACGGGTTCACGGACAAATCGGTACTGATCGTTCTGGAAGCCATTTCCTCCGTTTGTGGTTCGCGCAGGTTTGTCTCCTCAGAAATGTGTCTCACGCCCAGGGTCTGCTCGTTTGTCGGTAAAACTTCGGTTGCCGATGGGTTGTCCCTTGACGTCCCAGCATCACTATCCTACAGAGTAATCAAGTTTTAATTAAAAACAAATTAAAGGTGATGTCCCAGTGTACATAATTAACATAGAAAACAACACAAAATTTAGAGCAAGCAACAACAAAAAACATAATCAATGCAACTACGAAGCTATAATCAATTAGTTCGTGGTAACGAACTTCAAGTAAAAAGCGACGCGGCTCAATAGTAACCGAAACTCTAAAACACGGAATTTTGATACCTATAGATGCATCAAAAGAATCAGATTTGTACGCTAATTTCAAATATATAAGTTGTATCAAATTTAGTTTTACCCATCAAAAGTTACGAGCCTGAGAAAATTTGTCTTATGTCCGAAAAAAGGGAAAAACACCCCCCCCCGCCCCTGAAAGTAATATAACCTTAAGAAAAATCTCACCATTTAATTCAGCGCATCACTGAACTTTACTGCAGGAGTTTCAAGCTCCTATCTGCTAAAATGAGGAATTTTGGATTTTTTTGCCAGAAGAAAGATCAAGGACGCGTGTTATTTTTTTCCAGGGGTGATCGTATTGACCCAGTTGTCCTAGAATATCGCAAGAGGGCTCATTCAAAGGTAAATTAAAAGTTCTAGTGCTCTTTTTCAAATGACCAAAAATTTGGAGAGCAACTAGGCCCCATCCCACCCTCTTTTTACCCTAAGTCACCTGATCAAAATTTTGAAACAGCCATTTTGTTTAATATATTTGAAAAATCTAATAAATATGTCTTTAAAGATGTCTTAATTGTCCAAAGTCTCTGGGGGAAGGTGTTCAATTTGTGGACTTTGCCCTTTTTTATAAATAGTATAGGTAATTGCGAAGTATACAGACGTTTTCAGTTTTTTCTGGTGGGGGGGGGGGCAGCTCGAGCAGAGGAGGTTATGTAGGAGGATCTTTCTATAGAGAAACTTTTCATAGGGGAGCTGAATTTTCGATCACGGGGGCACTGGATTTCCAAGCATTATTAAAAAAAGAATAAGAAATTAAATGAAAAAAAAGTTTCTTCAACTCAAAGTAAGGAGCAGGATTGAAACTTAAAACGAAAAGAAATTATTACATATGAGAAGGTTCACCCTTTCGTCAATACCTCGCTCTTTACGCTAAAGTTTTTTTTTAGTACTTTCAAAAGAGATATTTATTCTAATCAAACGGCCTTTGAGATTCAGGAGTCATTCTTAAAGAATTGGAACCAAATTTGAACAGCGTAAAGAGCGAGTATTGACAAGGGGGTGAACCCCTTCATATACTTAAAAATTGCTATCTGTTTTGAGCTTTAATGTTCCTTCTTACATTCAGCTGAAAAAACATGTCTTTTTTATTTCATTCAATTAAGTCCAATGTGCTATTCAATTTTATGTTTTGTAGGTTTTTATAGGTTTTATAGGTTTCTGTGATACACTTCTTTATTTATTTTTTTGTTTATGTAGGATTACCTTGCAAAGCTATCATTCCCTTGATTCTATATTTTAACCTAGAATCAATAAACACAAAATATGATGCACGAGTACTGCTGTCGGGTGATTAAACACTTTTTGAAGCAAGGTAAACTGAAGCTAGCCATAGTAATTCATGCGGACGAAAACTTATTAGGTTTGAAATTTCTTATCTTTGTCGCTTTTTGTTCTATCTTTCCTCTTCAAAAGAAGAAACTCAACAAGATTTGTCTGAGCATTATCTTATAAACAGTTCTTGGTAACGAGCTGTAAGTAAGGAGCGACCCGGCTCAATAGTAACCGAAACTCTAAAAAACGGAATTTGATACCAATAGATATGTCAAAAGAACTAAACTTTTATGCTGATTTTAAATACATTTTGTTAAGTTTAGTCTTACCCTTCAAAGGTTACAAGCCTGAGAAATGTGCCTGATTTTCAAAAAATGGCTGAAACACCCTTAGAACTCATATAATCATAATAAAATCATACCATCAGATTCAGCGTATTAAGAGAACCCTATTGTAGAGGCTCCAAGCTCCTATCTGCAAAAATGTGGAATTTTGTACTTCATATTAGAAGAAAGATCACGGATGCGTGTTTATTTATTTTTTTTTTTGCCCAGGGGTGATCATATCGAACCAGTGGGCCAAGACATCGGGAGAGGGCTTATTCTAACGGACATTCAAAGTTCTAGTGCCCTTTTTAAGTTACCAAAAAAATTGGAGGGCAACTAGGCCACCTCCCACGCCATTTTTCCCCAAATTCCCCTGACCAAAAATCTGAGATAGTTATTTTGTTCAACATCGTTGAAAGGCTTAATAATAATGTCTTTGGAGAAAACATGAAACCCCAGAGCTCTTGGGAAAAGGTCTTCAAGTTAAAAAATGTGACCATTGTTTACATATAGTATTTCTTATTCGGAAGCATGCATACATTTCTAGGGTGGGAAGGGGAGGACGATTTTTTTGGCTGGGGGACTTAGCTCGGGGAGAATTTTCCATGGAAAATGAATTTTCTAGGGGATGAACTTTTCAGGGGAAATTGTGTACTGGAAAAATTTTCCAGAATTCCTATACAAAATTTCTTTATATATCTTGCTTTCTATTTACTGGCTCAATTTCATGCTTGGAAGTGTTAAGGGTAATTGTCCCAGTAAATTTTAACCAGGATTGTATTGTTCAGAGGATGTTTCCAAGGGGGATTTCTCCGTGGAGGTGAAGCCAGATTTCCTGGCTTTATTTAAAAAATGATCAGAAATTAAATAGAAAAACAAGTTTTTTCAAATGAAATTAAGGAGCATTATTAAAACTTAAAAATAACAAGAATTATTACATATACGAGGGGGGTTGCCTCCTCCTCAACACTGCGCTCTTTATCCTAAAGTTTAAATTTTGTCCCAATTCTTTAAAAACGACTCCTCAAACACAAAGGGCGTTTTATTAAAACAGTAAGTAACTTTTTTACAAATGCTGAAAAACTTTAGCATGAAGAGCGGGGTGTAGAGGAGGGGGAAGAGCCCCTCCTCTATGGGGGCACTGTGGGGGACTTGGGGGGGGGTCCGGATTTCTGGCAATAACGCGATGTCGGTACTTCCTGATGCAATAGGACGATGAAACTTGGCAGGCATATCAGGGACTCGAACAGACTAACTTGAGATTAGTCGTTTCCCCGATCCGACCATCATGGGGGGAGTGGAGGGATGGGAATCCGGAAACTAGTGGCATGCATAACTTTTAAACGGGTGATCGGATTTCAATGAAACTTGGCAAGTGGAAAGAAATATCGTCTCAGATGTTCCATTTCAAGTCTGGATCTGATCCGATATTTGTGGGGGGGGTGGAGGCGCCCACCGGGAAACTCGTGAAATACTTGTAGTCGAGGGATTGGATAGGGTACGCTCCGATTCCAGTCGAACTTGATGGACGGGAACCGGAGATGTCAAAGATGTGACTTTTATTTTTTCAAGTCGTGTTCGGCCACAGTAGGGGGCCGGGAAATTGTGTGGCTCGCATATGGGTCAAATGAGTGCAGCGATTTAAATGAGACTTGGAATGTAAAGTAAGCATATGCCCTAGATGACATATTTTACTGTCCGAACCAGATCCGACCACGGTCGGGGAGGGGGGGGGATTTATTGAAAAATGCTGAGATTCGAGTGAAACTTGATAGTGGTGAAACAAGATGCTCTAGATGATCCGTTCAAGAGTGTCCGAGCCAGATTCGGCCGCGAAAGGGGCAGCTGGAAGGAAGTACCGGAAACCGTGTTGCACGTCTAGGGATTAAACGAATAGGTTTATTGTGCTGAAACTTGGAAGTTACAACAGTCATCTGCTCCAGATGATCCGAGGCGATGCCAGAAATGCACCGACTTGAGTGAAACTGCATATTCTATTTCTAGCTCCGAACCGCATTTTTGGCGTGGCGGGTGTGGTTTGTGACGGGCTCATCTCCTTTGTTGTACTGCCTACTCGTAACAAGTGCCATATGAGCTCGTAGCTCTTGTTCTGGTTCGTTCAGTAAGATTGGTCGACGAAACAAAATTTAAAATGTGGTAGATTTACTTACAGTCGGTTTGAAAAACGAAGCCAATCGTCGTTGCATCTTTATTTCTTCTTCTTTCCTTTGGGCTTTTATTTTCCTTTTTTGCACCACTCGCACCGGATGAACTCATGTTTCAATAATCCAATTTGAACTTGAACACAACTCAACACTGTTTCACGGTTCTTTATTTGATGAAGGGTAACGAGAAACTAAATACAAAACTGGAATGACACCCTGGTCTGGATACCCTCTTTTCCAGATGTTAGCCTACACATAAATGTGCCGACTGATGGGATTCATTAATCACTGGAGAGACTTCAATGTCACAGAAGTACTCCGAGCCCAGAAAGGACTTTACAAACCCCTGCCAAAAGGGTGACCATAAATTAATAAGGGAGAACGGCAAAAACAGGATACTTTCTTGAAATGCAATAATCGTCGAGTATCTTGAATTTGCTATTTAGTAATAATTCACAGTAGAAATACGGTAAAAAAAGAGAAAAAGTAGAACAAGGACGAATAAACAAAGAATTACGTGGTTGAAATTGGGCCCCTCCATAAATAAGGGGGGGGGCATGCCCCCCCCCCTGCCCCCCCCCAATGGCGCCACTGTCAAAGAGGTGACAGTAGACAGTAATAGGTAAAAGCATGGTTGAAAAGTCCATTTGCTATAAGACCGAGGCGGTCTTATAGTAAACTAAAGGGAATGCATCACTTTTCAAAGATGTGGGGTAGCATCAATATTCTTTATAGTTTCCAGAAAAATCTAGTTTTTAGCGAAAAACCATTCAAAACTTGAAAAGAAAGAATTATTTTTAGGATAGGGCAGCAGCATTAAATTACTCTCTTAGAGGCATCGAACAAGGGCTCTCTCATTGTCCTACTATCTCAGGTTCTTGCCTTACGCTAGATCCTAATATTAAAGTATTAACCTTAACAAGAATATACATTAGTTAGAATAAACAGTAAGTTTTTTCTGGGAATAAATAAGCTATTTGAGATATATCAATAAATTTGCACTTACATTAAGGCCAACAGCTTGCATGCAGAGGGCCGAAGGTGATGCATCGTGACCTTCTATGGAGCCTTTGATCTCGAAAGGCATGCATACATGATGACCAAAGGTCTTGATGGGGTGCATGATGGCTATGTAGTGCGGAAGTGGCCACATTCTCCCTGCTTTGCTCACGGAGTACAGATGGGACAGCATTCTCGCCATGGGAGTTAGGAGTTGAAGTCCCTACATCGCATACCCTCACCCTCTTTTGACAAGGAAGGTCAACATTTTCCTTAAAAACCCTAGTTTTTCATGTAGTGAAAAACTACATCTTATTTTCAACATGTAACCACTTAAATTTAACGCATTGTACCCCTACCCTTCTGTACCGATGCTAGAAAACTATAGTTTTTATTGCCCGCGATGATAAAAGAAACTTTTTTAATGAAGACCAATGAATTCAACTAACCAAAAATAGAACCAAATAATCTAGCTAAGTGAAGTTGAGTTATGTAGCAATTATAAGAAAAAATGGGGTATTTAAGATATAACGTTGAATTAATGAGTACCCCTGATCGTAGGTAGTTTTATTTCCTCAATTACATTTGTCTGCTTTTATTGTTGCTATAATATAGATACAAAAGCTTTATGCAATGTCGTTTAAATATTTAAACACATTCACCTTCTTTATTCTGTCAAATCTATGAAATTTTCATGCAAGTAGTTTTTCAGAGAAATGCTAGCTTATTCAGATTTGCGTATATCCCCACACCAATTTCTTAGGAGCATAGTTTGTAAAAGGCTTAGAAGTTTTATTGATTTCAAACTACTTTTTTCCTTATTTCTCTCCTAAACCTTGATAATTTAAATTTGCGTACACCCCGATATCAGTTTTTTACTAGCAACGCCCTCCCTTTAAATTTCAAACCACTTGTTTCCTTATTGCACTCCTAGACCTTGATAATTTGGATTTGCGTACATACCTATATTAGTTTCTTACAACCATACTACTCGAAAGCCTTCATTTTACTAATTTCCGAGCACTTTTTCTATGCTGTTTTCTTTAAACTAGATCTAATCGCGTTTTTTTATGTATGAAAATAGAGATTATAACCAGCGCAACTCCCTGCATTTGTTTTAACCATAACGTGTTTTTTTCATAACTATTTTACTGGTTTAAAACCTCAAAGCCGAATTGAATGAGCTCTCATTTTGCCTCGAAAAGGAAGTATTCGACTTAAATGTAAAAATATCCCTTTTCCCTCAATTGTTTAACGGTAAGTATTTTATTAGCGAGTCACAGGAAACTAATCCTACATATGACAGCATGCTAAAATTATAGTTTAGTGTCAAAATATCTCATTATTCAAATGTTTAAGCTAGGTTTTATCGTGCTATTCAGGGTCATTAACAGTTAGCGTAAAAAGGGGGGCAGATGGTGATTAGGTTTAATCCACGCAGCTGTTTGTGAAATTTTTAATCTTTTGCTAGAATCAGTGGCAGATCCGGGGCCCCCCTCTAACGTACTGGTGGACTTGTGGTTGAATCCGCTTGATCTGGTTTGGGTTGGGACGAAAGTTATTTTTTTGTAATTGATTTTTAATAAATCAGTTTTTAATTATTAAGACTGTTTCCTTCAGCAAACAAGCTTGAAACAAGGTTTTAGTTACTTTGTGTGGTCTGCCACACCGTTTTCTACTGCCAAAAATTGTTTAATCAAATTTAGGTTTATCAAGGGAGTTTGTCCGTTTTACCACAAAAACCAATTGGGACGCAAAAATCTTCATTCCGTAATAACAAGGAGGGGAAATTTTAAATCTTAACTTCTTTAGGCTGTCGAAATGATATTTCAGGATAGTGCTGTCACAACAGGGCTGAAAAGCAAAATATTTAATTCTTTTTACTGTCAAAGATTTGTTTTCGAGTCTTGCTATAGCACTGAGGCAAAGAAATTGATATCATTAATTTTTTTGGCTGTCTGTTTCGGTTGTTGGGTTTGTCTTTTTTGTGAAGCAGCGAGGTTTTTACAACATTGTTATTTATGTGATTTTTATAGTATAAAGTATATAAAGTATGACAGTTGCAAAAATTATTAATTTATTATATTTTAGATGAAATAGGCACTTTTCTGTCTATTTTCATCTAGTTAGAGCTCTGCATTATGTGACAAATCACCTCTGTTCATCCTAACACATTAAAATAAAGATCACAATCTTTAAACTCTAATTAAGGGTTTTGTAAGTATATACTTGAAACAAAGTATATGAAGCAAAATACATTGCAGTAATTGCAAAATTGCAGTAACCATTTAAGAAGAATAGATTTAAGAAGAATAGATTATCCAGCTGGTTTAGATCGGTCTCTAAATTCTCAGTTTGAATCCGTGTTTTTTTTCAAACATTTAAAAATAAAAAATAAATAAAAAGGGGAAATTCACACAACTTGAGCTAATCACGGAAAAAGAATGCAACTGCACCATTACTTTAGAATTTCTCACCTTCTCAGTACCAACCAGTCACAAAATATAGTTATGTTTTTGTATAGAGGTTGAATATGTTTGTCCATAAAATTGTCTAAACTGCTATATATACTGCTGAGAATTTTTATATTTATTTTGACACATGCCATCCCATCATATTTCCACAATTAGTTGTTTATCAATTAAAATTTTTACAGGACAATCCTCTTACTTAATGCTAAATCTGAGTCAAATTTCAAATTTGTATTTTTGTGCTCAACAGACATATCGAGATTTAAACGTTAGAATTGAATATCTGAAAATACCAAGATTAAAAAAAAAATTAATTAGAAATCTCCACAGCTTGAAAACCTGAGAATTTAAATCACCAATCGATTCCTATCAAATACAAAGGAAACAAACACATAATTATTTGTATTTCGACTCATATACTTTGTTTGAAGCACATTCCTAGACGCATGTTTAATAGTTCTTATTTTTCTGACGATTTTATTCTTTATTTGAATATTTTAGGAAGATGAATTACTAACAAAGAGCTCTAAACTGACAGGACTTTAGACTGACAGGAGCGGCCATTATAAACGTTTACTGAAATATTTTGGTAGACATCGACCGTGTAATAAATAGATACGACGGGAGTGGAAATAGATAAATAGACTTTTTCTTATAAAATCGTGAATTCAGTAACTTAAGCGAAATATATTGAACGTTAAAAAGCGGAAAAATACACTTCGTTGTTATGAAATGCAAAGTTTTAATTGGTAAATTTTGAGGTTTCGTCAAAGTTGACACTGTTTATTAAAACACTATTTAAAAAAAGAAACGGTGATTAGCTAGTGCTTTATTGCCTACACTTAAAACCGTTGATTTAAATGTCTTCTATGCATTTCTTTCCCTCCGCTCTGTTTTCTTTACCCCTAAAAGAACTAGCATTTAATGTTTAACATACCTTTTGCGAATATACTAGTTGTGTCTTTATCCTCATTTCCCACTCTTCATCACTATCATAATTACTAAGCAATGCCACAAAGTTAGGAGACTTGCTAAATGGTTTAACCTATACAAACTGTCAACAAAGAGTGCATGACCCCAAAAGATGGTTCAAGACAATTATTTGTTGTTTTTTTTTTACAATAAAAAGCTCAACTCACTTGCTATAGTGGTCAGAAATTTAGAGGCAAAAAATTATGCAGACAATATAATATATCAATTTTTTTATAGATGGTTAACAGCTTTGTATTTTTTTTATGGCGGGGTGGTTTTTACAACTTACTATTTCTTGTGTCAATATATTTACACCATTTTAATTTCATCAGATTTATTAAACCTTAACCCTCACCAGATTTTAGATTAAATTTACGACCATTTCCACTACCTACCTACACCACATAATTGTCGAGGCTCACTTTTAATGGCGGGTATTTCTTTGTTCACAAGTTTATTGAAGCCACCTATTATGCCCCCCCCCCTTAAGGAAAAGCCTGGATCCATCCCTGGCTAGAATAGTAAGAGACACATTGAAAGTGTCAACAAAAAGTGCATATATTCTTAACGTGATAAAAATATGATTATTCTATCATAATGAGAATCATGTAATAGCAGGATGGTCGTTTATTTTTAGATTTTTATCCAATACAGAGAGATATAGTAGGTTAAATTTGGGTACATACACCTTATCTTTTAGTGGAGGAGGAGGAATATAGAAAGAGAGGCTTACCTGTTGATATGTTCGAGAAACCTCCGTTTTTTAAATGATAATATGTGACACGTTCAAAATCTAATTGAAGACTGATGGGGAAGTCTTTTCTAGTACCCGTTTTTTAGCCCCCAGGAACAAAGAAATTTCTTGGTTCCCCATTAGAACAGTAGCAGACGAAACTTCTGTTTTCCGGGAAATAACGCGAAGGCTTTGTTTCATAAAGTACATTGTCTGTATAGCGGCTCTTCATCTAGAAAACGGCGGCGAATATGCTTTCACGAAATAGATGATATGCATGAATATATTGAAATGATTTAACGACTGTTCCCGTATTTGGGAGGAAGGATCCTTGCAGGTTTTTAAACATGCAAATCATAGAAATCGTGGGGTAAATAAGCCCTGAAGATTTTAAACACAACACTCAAGGGCATCCTGAATTAGCGTATTTTTTTAGAAAGAAACTATCTGGTAAAACCCAAGGAAATCTTGGTTTAGCGGGCCCCCTGAAGGCAGTTTAAAGAACAATCCTAGAAATCCTGAAGCAAAGTCACGCAAGATTGCATCAGCCTCAACTCCAATTACGTAAAGAACATCTCTTAGAACACATTCCCAAAGTAACATGCACCTGCTGGCTGTCATTGAATGACGGAATATGTCTCTTTTTAAAAGCAGGGCTCCGTTTAAAAGCAGGGCTCCGCATCAAAAGAAGGGATAGGGCTACGTTTAAAGTGCCTATTGGGATACTACTGTAATAGTAGAAGCAGTAGTAGTAGCAGGAATAGCAAAAGTGGTCGTAATACTGGTAACCATGGGAGTTTCAGTATGACAGCCTAAGGCTCTGCTGAGATAGTTTTAATTCGCTGCTTTGATAACCCATATGTACACAATGTGTTTTGATTCAGTTCAACAACGCTCACGACCTTTTCTGTAAGTTTAACTAAAACCTTCAGTATTAGCAATAGTGGTAGTCATAGTAGCAGAAGTAATAGTAGGATACTCCCCAACATTTAGCCAGTTTTCCCGAGTTCTTCAAATTGAAAGCAGAGGCTCTGTTTCAAATTACCTTTTTAACTCTACGTTTAAAGCTGAAGCTTTTTTTTTAAAGTTCGTCATTTTTGCTCTTTTTTTTAGTACGACCAGTTTCTGTAGAAGTACTACCAGGATATATGCCAGTAAATGCAGGGGAGCCTTGGAACGTAACATGCGTTGTTATTGGATCATTTCCTTCTCCGATAGTGACTTGGTGGCTTGGAAATATCCAAGTACAAACTAACTCTTACAGGGTAAGTTTTTTTTTCCGTTATGATGGGCAGCTTCGTTTTTTTATGGCTGCCAGAAAAGGCTATGGCAAAATAAAATCCCAATTCTGTCAGAAGTTTGAATATGACAGCAATTCTTAATGTTTGTATTTATCCAAGTTCAGCACGGATCCATTAAAAATTAACATTTACTTTAAATCACAAACTTCTTAATTTGATTCGACCAAACTATGTCCAGTAGAGAAACGTTTGGAAGGAGCATTAGGCCAGTGCCACCTCCCCGAAGTCTCACATATGTACCGTTCCCGCGTATTTTCATGTAATTTGCCCATTTTTTGTGTTTTCTGTGTAAGCTGCATATCCTTCTACCAACAAAAAAAAATCCTGAAAATGTTCCTGGTAAATTGCACTCCCTTTCATAATAACTTTACTTTATAAATTTTATGAAAAGGAAAAGAAAAGATCAAATCAGACTTAAACCTTATTCAAACCCCAAATGCGCCACCCGCTTGAAAACTGAAATGTCCATCTTAAATCGGAATCTGTGGAGAATTATTATATCTTTGACTTCAAACAGAAAAAAAAAATCAACCTTTATTTTGTTTTACTAATGTAAAAATTTCCTAAATATAAAGAAGGTAAATTTCCTGATGCTGATTTAACAACTAGGATAATGCAGTAGTGAATAAATGATGAAGTTGAAGTTCAGACACTATCTTCTACCACTATGCGTAGCAAACTAAATTGAGTTCTATCTTTGTGGCTATGAAACCTGATTTTCACATCGTAGTTTGTTTCAGAAAGAACCTAACATCACTTGTTGAGTGTGTTCTGAATAACACACAAGTACCCTATAGTCATTGAGCTATAGCCATTGACTATAGCCGACTTCGCTGTAGACAAGTCAAGTATCATACCCTAGCAGCGAAAAAAGTGATGAGAACATTCTTAGTCACAAAAAATATTTTAAATTTCATATTTATATATTATATATTTCTATTATATAATAGTATTAATACTATTATATAATTCTATTAATAATTATATTATTAATATATATATATATATATATATATATATATATATATATATATATATATATATATATATATATATATATATATATATATATATATATATATATATATATATATATATATATATATATATATACATTCTATTTAATTTCTGAACGTTTTTTAACAAATGCAGGTTCAAATTTGGCTCACCGTACATGAAAAATTAAGACAAAATTTGCATATAAATTTTGGTAAATTTATTCGGTATATGAAGTGTAGCCTCTCTTCAATACCTTGCTCTTTTACACTAAATCTGTTAGCACTTTTGAAAAAGCTTCCTATTCTAATTAAACGGCCCCCGTGTTTCGGTAGATGCTCTTAAGATATTGTGACAAACAGTCAAACTTTAGCGTAAAGAGCAAGGTATTGAGGAATTTTAGGGCGTGTTTTCCTCCTATTTCAAGAATTAAAGAGATTTTCTCAGGCTAGTTACTTTTGATGAATAGTACTAAGCTTGACGAATCTTATATATTTGGAATCATCATAAAAACTGATTCTTTTGACGTAATTTTTATATCAAACTTCCGTGTTTTAGCGACGTGTTTTCCGACTTTGGAAAGTTAGTTTATTTCTCCAGTTGCCCTTGATATATGTGTGTTAAATCCTGTGCTAACTGAAAATTGGAAACAAAATACACCCCCCCCCAAAAAAAAACGGTCAAAATGAATTTTGACAGTTGGACAAGGGTGAATAAATATCACCCATGATAATACATCTCTTTACGCTCCTACCTGGGTTAATGTTTACCGATTGAAGCTTGGTCCCTTGGTACTAAAATCTTTAAATTATCTTGACGACGAAAATTGTTTTCTGCTGAAAATATGTTAAGGTATTAGCTCATTTTGATTTGAAAACTACTAATAAAAATCTCAGGATTTTGAGAAATACTTTTCATGCTCCCCGCCCATCACAAATTTCCGTGGATTCACTCTATTCATCAATGCTAGTTCTGACTATGGTCAGTTGAAGAGCCAAGATTGCACATTTCTGATCCGACCAATGCCATTGAAACTCCCTGGATTTTGATAAATACTCCCCCCTCCACAAATTACCATGTATTCACGCCATTCATCTTTGATAGTTCCGACTATGGTCAGTTTCAGAGCCTAGATTGCACATTTTTGATCCGACCACTACCAACCACTAACAATAAAACTCCCTGGATCCTGAGAAATACTTTTGCCTCCCCCCTCCACAAATTTCCGTGTATTCACGCCATTCATCAGTGATAGTTCCGACGTGGTCAGTCGAAGAGCTAAGATTGCACATTTTTGATCTGACCAGTACCAACCATTAACTATAAAACTCCCTGGATTCTGAGAAATACTTTTGCCTCCCCCTCCACAAATTTCAGCGTATTCCCACCATTCATCAGTCATAGTTCCGACTATGGTCAGTCGAAGAGCCAATATGGCACATTTTCATCCGACCACTACCATTGAAACTCCCTGGATTTTGATAAATACTTCCCCACCTCCACAAATTACCGTGTATTCACGTCATTCATCAGTGATAGTTCCGACTATGGTCAGTTGAAGAGCCAAGATTGCACATTTTTGATCCGACCACCACCAACCACTAACTATAAAACTCCCTGGATTCTGAGAAATACTTTTCCGTCTCCGCACCCAAAATTTCCATGTATTCACGCCTTTCATCAACGATAGTTCTCTTTCCGTGTATTCACTCCATTCATCAATGCTAGTTTCGACTATGGTTAGTTGAAGAGCCAAGATTGCACATTTTTGATCTGACCACTACCAACCACTAACAGTAAAACTCGCTGGATTCTGAGAAATACTTTCCCCTCCCCCCAACCACAAATTTCCGTGTATTCACACCCTTCATCAGTGATAGTTCCGACTATGGTCAGTTGAAGAGCCAAGATTGCACATTTTTGATCCTACCACTACGAACCACTACCAGTGAAACTCCCTGACTTTGAGAAATACTCGCCCCCCGCCACAAATTTCTGTGTATTCATGCCGCTCATCAATGCTAGTTTCATCTATGATCAGTTGAAGAACCAAGACTGTACATTTTTGATCAGACCACTACCAATGAAACTCCCTAGATATTGAAGAATATTTATTCGTCCCCCCACATTTTTGACTTTCTTTTCCGATGAATTTTTACCCTATCTTCAGAAAAAACACGTTTCTTACACCGTAGCGGTGACGAAGTTCAAAATAGATTTATGGCTCTTGATGTATTATATATAAAACAGTAATTATACTAAGTACTGTATTAACCTTTACTAATTTAAATTAATCATATTGAAGCATTAATTAAACTGAAATACACAAATAAATTGTCTCATCTTACTACATATTCGGAGCTTTTGAAATCTAGAAAATTTAATTAATAAGCTGGATATTATGTAAATTCTGATCTATATTAACATTTATCCTATAAAGTTTCCATGGCTCCAATTTGAGCCCAATAACTATTTTTTTTTGAAAATAATTATTGAATAATAGTTATTGAATAATAGAATAATAACTACATTTTTGAAAATTCAAAAATATGTCACTATTTGATGTGATGTTTTTCTTTACGCTTAGAAAAAAAAGAAAAAAAAAACTAATTAAAAGGACAACTTAATGGATAGAACAATTTTCATACAAAATCATTTTTGAACACGTCATAAATTTTAGCAACAATTCACGTATAGAACCCTGTTGAAAAACACTGATGTAGTTATCATAAATGTTACTTTTTATAATCGGTTTTTCCATTAATGGTAAATTCTTTTTGTCCATACAAATACTATAAAACACAATTATTTAGAAAATTAGACATAAAGGTAATACAATCAATGTTTTGTTTTGAGCAAAGTAATACTTTGTACAAAATTGATATTTCGTTCCTTGCTGATTGAATGCTTTCTTAAATGGTTAAAAATAAGAAAAAAGCCTAATAAAGGAATCCTTACTTTCGAAACTAAAAAACACGAAAACGACAAACGGATTTATGATGGAGCTCATAGGTGTCATAAGCAGTAGTATCAATAGCCAATAATATAAATGTATTAGGATCAATTATTATTATGATTATTTAAGAATTAACGACGCTTCTTGACTAGTAAGGTCCCTGCGTCGGCCCTGCTGTGCATTCCTGCAGCGTTATTCGATCTCTGGGTCCCGTTATTAGGATCAATATTACCGTGGAGGCTGACTTTTGTAAACGTGAATATCTCTATTCCCTAACATCATCTTGGCCTCTTCACTTCAGATTTGTCTACAAAGTAATTTTCTTACCGTACGAAATTAAACCAATTCAAATAATGTAAAACATGCGAGAAGGTTACGTTTTTCTGATTTAAAAACACTCCTAAGGCGCTAGAACTGGAAAAGAAAGAAAGCTGAAAAGATTAGCACAACCAACCAAGCTGGAAGATGTTTGTAAGAAGTCAACAAGAAAAGCTGTTATGGAATGTGTATCCACGTGTAAAGCATAGAAACTATTCATTCTGTAAGCTATAGATGCATTGTCAATTTTTAAAATTGGACTGTGAATTACCCGATAATGACTCAGTCTCTCTGAGAAAGTTAGTACCAATATTCGTTAGCAACAGTTTTTTTTTTTTTTTTTTTTTTAGCTCAGGGAAACTTAATTGCTTATAAAACAGTAAACTGTCGAATTCTGTTATGACGGTTGAAAACAACGTACAGGAAAAATGTAAGCAAACTTTTCGTTGTTTTTGGTGGGACAATTTAGTGGAGGGGTTGATTTTGGGTATGGCTCTTGAATAGTTTTGGTCTATTGGCTTTCT
>NW_027064009.1:0-28915 GCF_032884065.1 Artemia franciscana
TACCTATATAAAAACGAGTTGTGTGTATGCATGTTTGTTTGTTTGTAAAAAGAGCGTTTGCATATGACGTCATTATTAAGTACATACGCTTTTGTATATGGACAGAACAATGGGAAAGCCAAGAATGTTGTATATTCGCAATTTTTACGTAGTTTGAAACACATATATAAATCTATCTATATTCACAGATGGGACACAGGGGACACAACTACAATGGCGCGTAACTAATATGGCGCGTAACTAATATGGCGCGTAACGACTTACGCGCGCGGGGGGGCTTGGGGGGGCGCGAAGCGCCCCACCAACATAGGTGTTGGGGTGGCGCGAAGCGCCACCTCCAACAGCTAGTTATATATATATAATATATATATATATACTAAGCTGTTGGGGTGCGCTTCGCGCCACCCCAACACCTAGTTGGTGGGGGCGCTTCGCGCCCCCCCCAAGCCCCCCCGCGCGCGTAAGTCGTTACGCGCCATAATAGTTACGCGCCATTGTAGTTGTGTCCCTATGTCCCACCTGTGAATATAGATATATATATATATATATATGGTTTTAACTACGTAAAACTTGCGAATATACAACATTCTTTGCTGTCCCATTGTCTTTGCATATAAATAGATTGTCAGGTTTACCGACTCTTGAACATACAACATATAATGGTCCATGGGAAAACAATCTGTATTCAGATCTATACCTCATGATTCTAATGATTGCCCTTGAGCTTTGTTGATGGTGATTGCTAATCGACCATTCCCTGTCCCGGTGTCCCGGTCGTCATTTACATCCCCCTGTTTCCCCGGTGTCCCCGTTGTAGTTCCTTTTGTCCTGGTCGCTTTCTCTTTGAGTGTCGTCATTTAATTTTTTTCTTTTTTAGTTCTTTTAGTTTTTACCTTTTTTAGTTTTTTTTTTAGTTTTTAGTTTTTTTAGTTTTTTACCTTTTTTTAGTTTTTTTAGTTTTTTTAAGTTTTTTTAGCTTTTTTATTTTTTTTATAGTTTTTAGTTTTTGTAGTTTTTGCCTTTTTTTTATAGTTTTTTCAGTTTTTTAGCTTTTTTATTAGTTTTAGTTTTTTTTTTGTAGTTTTTGCCTTTTTTTAGTTTTTTTAGTTTTTTAGCTTTTTTATTTTTTTTTATTAGTTTTTAGTTTTTTTGTAGTTTTTGCCTTTTTTTAGTTTTTTCAGTTTTGACGTCACCTGATCCAGTTTTTTTCAGGTGACGTCACCTGATCCACGATCCACAGATCCACAGACAACTTATTTTTATATATATAGATAGTTTTTTTTTTTTTTTACTTATGTCCTGGTCGTCATTTATACTCCCTGTGTCCCGGTGCTTTGTTGATTGCTAATCCGAACATTCCTTTTGTCCTGGTCGCTTTCCTCTTTGAGTGTCGTCATTTATTAGTTTTTTCCTTTTTTTTTTAGTTTTTTTATTGGTTTTTACCTTTATTTTAGCTTATTTTTCAGTTTTTTCCTTTTTTTTAGTTTTTTTTTATTTTTTATTTTTTTTAGTTTTTTACCTTTTTTTAGTTTTTTTAGTTTTTTTAGTTTTTAGCTTTTTTACTTTTTTTTATTAGTTTTTAGTTTTTTTTTGTAGTTTTTGCCTTTTTTTAGTTTTTTCAGTTTTTTTTTTTAGTTTTTTTATTGGTTTTTTACCTTTATAGTTTTTTTAGTTTTTTAGCTTTTTTATTTTTTTTATTAGTTTTTAGTTTTTTTTGTAGTTTTTGCCTTTTTTTTAGTTTTTTTCAGTTTTGACGTCACCTAATCCAGTTTTTTCAGGTGACGTCACCTGACACATCCATCCATCCATCCACAGACAGACAGACAACTTATTTTTATATAGATAGAAGATAGATAGATATATATATATATATATATATACTAGCTGTTGGGGTGGCGCTTCGCGCCACCCAAACACCTAGTTGGTGGGGCGCTTCGCGCCCCCCCCAAAGCCCCCCCGCGCGCGTAAGTCGTTACGCGCCATAATAGTTACGCGCCATTGTAGTTGTGTCCCTATGTCCCACCTGTGAATATAGATATATATATATTATATATGGTTTTAACTATGTAAAACTTGCGAATATACAACATTCTTTGCTGTCCCATTGTCTTTGCATATAAATAGATTGTCAGGTTATCCCCCTGTTTCCCCCGGTGTCCCCGTTGTAGTTGTGTCCCTGTGTCCCGGTCGTCATTTATATTCCCTGTGTCCCGGGTCCCGGTCATCATTTGTATCCCGGTGTCCCGGTCTGTATATACATTCGTTTTTTAGTTTTGTTTTTCTCCTTTATTTTTTTCCTTTTTTTTTCTTTTTTAGCTTATTTAGATTTTTAGATTTTTTAGTTTTTTTTATTAGTTTTTAGTTTTTATTTCTTTTTAGTTTTTTTGTCCCGGTCGTCATTTATATCCCCCTGTTTCCCCCGGTGTCCCCGTTGTAGTTGTGTCCCTGTGTCCCGGTCGTCATTTATATTCCCTGTGTCCCGGTCGTCATTTGTATCCGTCCTGGTCGTCATTTATACTCCCTGTGTCCCGGTGCTTTGTTGATTGCTAATCGAACATTCCTTTTGTCCTGGTCGCTTTCTCTTTGAGTGTCGTCATTTATTTTTTTCTTTTTTAGTTCTTTTAGTTTTTACCTTTTTTAGTTTTTTTTTAGTTTTTAGTTTTTTTAGTTTTTTACCTTTTTTTAGTTTTTTTAGTTTTTTAGCTTTTTTATTTTTTTTATTAGTTTTTAGTTTTTTTGTAGTTTTTGCCTTTTTTTTTAGTTTTTTGTCCTGGTCGCTTTCTCTTTGAGTGTCGTCATTTATTAGTTTTTTCCTTTTTTTTTTAGTTTTTTATTGGTTTTTACCTTTATTTTAGCTTATTTTTCAGTTTTTTCCTTTTTTTAGTTTTTTTTTATTTTTTATTTTTTTTAGTTTTTTACCTTTTTTTAGTTTTTTTAGTTTTTTTTAGTTTTTTTAGCTTTTTTACTTTTTTTATTAGTTTTTAGTTTTTTTTTGTAGTTTTTGCCTTTTTTTAGTTTTTTCAGTTTTTTTTTAGTTTTTTATTGGTTTTTACCTTTATAGTTTTTTTAGTTTTTTAGCTTTTTTATTTTTTTTATTAGTTTTTAGTTTTTTTTGTAGTTTTTGCCTTTTTTTAGTTTTTTCAGTTTTGACGTCACCTAATCCAGTTTTTTCAGGTGACGTCACCTGACACATCCATCCACACATCCATCCATCCATCCATCCACAGACAACTTATTTTTATATATATAGATATATATATATATATATATATATATATATCTATATATATAAAAATAAGTTGTCTGTGGATGGATGTGTGGATGGATGTGTGGATGGATGTGTCAGGTGACGTCACCTGAAAAAACTGGATTAGGTGACGTCAAAACTGAAAAAACTAAAAAAAGGCAAAAACTACAAAAAAAACTAAAAACTAATAAAAAAAATAAAAAAGCTAAAAAACTAAAAAAACTAATAAAGGTAAAAACCAATAAAAAACTAAAAAAAAAACTGAAAAAACTAAAAAAAGGCAAAAACTACAAAAAAAAACTAAAAACTAATAAAAAAGTAAAAAAGCTAAAAAACTAAAAAAACTAAAAAAACTAAAAAAAGGTAAAAAACTAAAAAAAATAAAAAATAAAAAAAAACTAAAAAAAAGGAAAAAACTGAAAAATAAGCTAAAATAAAGGTAAAAACCAATAAAAAACTAAAAAAAAAAAGAAAAAACTAATAAATGACGACACTCAAAGAGAAAGCGACCAGGACAAAAAACTAAAAAAAAAGGCAAAAACTACAAAAAAACTAAAAACTAATAAAAAAAATAAAAAAGCTAAAAAACTAAAAAAACTAAAAAAAGGTAAAAAACTAAAAAAACTAAAAACTAAAAAAAAACTAAAAAAGGTAAAAACTAAAAGAACTAAAAAAGAAAAAAATAAATGACGACACTCAAAGAGAAAGCGACCAGGACAAAAGGAATGTTCGATTAGCAATCAACAAAGCACCGGGACACAGGGAGTATAAATGACGACCAGGACACAAGTAAAAAAAAAAAATTAACAAAACTAAAAAGAAGGTAAAAACTACAAAAAAACTAAAAAGAAAAAAAAACTAAAAACTAATAAAAAAACTAAAAAATCTAAAAATCTAAATAAACTAAAAAAGAAAAAAAAAGGAAAAAAATAAAGGAGAAAAACAAAACTAAAAAACGAATGTATATACAGACCGGTACACCGGGATACAAATGACGACCGGGACACAGGGAATATAAATAACGACCGGGACACAGGGACACAACTACAACGGGGACACCGGGGGAAACAGGGGGATATAAATGACGACCGGGACAAAAAAACTAAAAAGAAATAAAAACTAAAAACTAATAAAAAAAACTAAAAAATCTAAAAATCTAAATAAGCTAAAAAAGAAAAAAAAAGGAAAAAAATAAAGGAGAAAAACAAAACTAAAAAACGAATGTATATACAGACCGGGACACCGGGATACAAATGATGACCGGGACCCGGGACACAGGGAATATAAATGACGACCGGGACACAGGGACACAACTACAACGGGGACACCGGGGGAAACAGGGGGATAACCTGACAATCTATTTATATGCAAAGACAATGGGACAGCAAAGAATGTTGTATATTCGCAAGTTTTACGTAGTTAAAACCATATATATATATATATATCTATATTCACAGGTGGGACATAGGGACACAACTACAATGGCGCGTAACTATTATGGCGCGTAACGACTTACGCGCGCGGGGGGGCTTGGGGGGGGCGCGAAGCGCCCCCACCAACTAGGTGTTGGGGTGGCGCGAAGCGCCACCCCAACAGCTAGTATATATATATATATATATATATCTATATATATAAAAATAAGTTGTCTGTGGATCTGTGGATCGTGGATCAGGTGACGTCACCTGAAAAAACTGGATCAGGTGACGTCAAAACTGAAAAAACTAAAAAAAGGCAAAAACTACAAAAAAAACTAAAAACTAATAAAAAAAATAAAAAAGCTAAAAAACTAAAAAAACTAAAAAAAAGGCAAAAACTACAAAAAAAACTAAAAACTAATAAAAAAGCTAAAAAACTAAAAAAAACTAAAAAAAGGCAAAAACTACAAAAAAACTAAAACTAATAAAAAAAATAAAAAAGCTAAAAAACTAAAAAAACTAAAAAAACTAAAAAAAGGTAAAAAACTAAAAAAACTAACTACAAAAAAAACTAAAAACTAATAAAAAAAATAAAAAAGCTAAAAAACTAAAAAAACTAAAAAAAGGCAAAAACTACAAAAAAAACTAAAAACTAATAAAAAAGCTAAAAAACTAAAAAAACTAAAAAAGGCAAAAACTACAAAAAAAACTAAAAACTAATAAAAAAAATAAAAAAGCTAAAAAACTAAAAAAACTAAAAAAACTAAAAAAAGGTAAAAAACTAAAAAAACTAAAAAAAAGGAAAAAACTGAAAAATAAGCTAAAATAAAGGTAAAAACCAATAAAAAACTAAAAAAAAAACTGAAAAAACTAAAAAAAGGCAAAAACTAAAAAAAAAACTAAAAACAAATAAAAAAGTAAAAAAGCTAAAAAACTAAAAAAACTAAAAAAACTAAAAAAGGTAAAAAACTAAAAAAAATAAAAAATAAAAAAAAACTAAAAAAAAGGAAAAAACTGAAAAATAAGCTAAAATAAGGGTAAAAACCAATAAAAAACTAAAAAGAAAAAAAGGAAAAAACTAAAAAAAATTTTCGTCTAAAAAACTAAAAAAAACTAAAAAAGGTAAAAACTAAAAGAACTAAAAAAGAAAAAAATAAATGACGACACTCAAAGAGAAAGCGACCAGGACAAAAGGAATGCTCGATTAGCAATCAACAAAGCACCGGGACACAGGGAGTATAAATGACGACCAGGACATAAGTAAAAAAAAAAAACTAACAAAACTAAAAAGAAGGTAAAAACTACAAAAAAACTAAAAAGAAAAAAAAACTAAAAACTAATAAAAAAACTAAAAAATCTAAAAATCTAAATAAACTAAAAAAGAAAAAAAAAAGGAAAAAAATAAAGGAGAAAAACAAAGCTAAAAAACGAATGTATATACAGACCGGGACACCGGGATACAAATGACGACCGGGACACAGGGAATATAAATGACGACCGGGACACAGGGACACAACTACAACGGGGACACCGGGGGAAACAGGGGATATAAATGACGACCGGGACACCGGGACAGGGAATGGTCGATTAGCAATCACCATCAACAAAGCCCAAGGGCAATCATTAGAATCATGAGGTATAGATCTGAATACAGATTGTTTTCCCATGGACCATTATATGTTGCATGTTCAAGAGTCGGTAAACCTGACAATCTATTTGGATCAGGTGACGTCACCTGAAAAAACTGGATCAGGTGACGTCAAAACTGAAAAAACTAAAAAAAGGCAAAAACTACAAAAAAAACAAAAAACTTATAAAAAAAATAAAAAAGCTAAAAAACTAAAAAAACTAAAAAAGGCAAAAACTACAAAAAAACTAAAAACTAATAAAAAAGCTAAAAAACTAAAAAAACTAAAAAAAGGCAAAAACTACAAAAAAAAACAAAAAACTAATAAAAAAAATAGAAAAGCTAAAAAACTAAAAAAAATAAAAAAACTAAAAAAGGTAAAAAACTAAAAAAACTAACTACAAAAAAAACTAAAAATTAATAAAAAAAATAAAAAAGCTAAAAAACTAAAAAAACTAAAAAAAGGCAAAAACTACAAAAAAAACTAAAAACTAATAAAAAAGCTAAAAAACTAAAAAACTAAAAAAAGGCAAAAACTACAAAAAAACTAAAAACTAATAAAAAAATAAAAAAGCTAAAAAACTAAAAAAACTAAAAAAACTAAAAAAAGGTAAAAAACTAAAAAAACTAAAAGCTAAAAAAAACTAAAAAAAAGGAAAAAACTGAAAAATAAGCTAAAATAAAGGTAAAAACCAATAAAAAACTAAAAAAAAAACTGAAAAAACTAAAAAAAAGGCAAAAACTACAAAAAAACTAAAAACTAATAAAAAAAGTAAAAAAGCTAAAAAACTAAAAAAACTAAAAAAACTAAAAAAAGGTAAAAAACTAAAAAAAATAAAAAATAAAAAAAAAAATAAAAAAAGGAAAAAACTGAAAAATAAGCTAAAATAAAGGTAAAAACCAATAAAAAACTAAAAAGAAAAAAAGGAAAAAACTAAAAAAAAATTTCATCTAAAAAACTAAAAAAAACTAAAAAAGGTATAAACTTAAAGAACTAAAAAAGAAAAAAATAAATGACGACACTCAAAGAGAAAGCGACCAGGACAAAAGGAATGTTCGATTAGCAATCAACAAAGCACCGGGACACAGGGAGTATAAATGACGACCAGGACATAAGTAAAAAAAAAAACTAACAAAACTAAAAAGAAGGTAAAAACTACAAAAAAACTAAAAAGAAAAAAAAACTAAAAACTAATAAAAAAACTAAAAAATCTAAAAATCTAAATAAACTAAAAAAGAAAAAAAAGGAAAAAAATAAAGGAGAAAAACAAAACTAAAAAACGAATGTATATACAGACCGGGACACCGGGATACAAATGACGACCGGGACACACAGGGAATATAAATGACGACCGGGACACAGGGACACAACTACAACGGGGACACCGGGGGAAACAGGGGGATATAAATGACGACCGGGACACCGGGGCAGGGAATGGTCGATTAGCAATCACCATCAACAAAGCTCAAGGGCAATCATTAGAATCATGAGGTATAGATCTGAATACAGATTGTTTTCCCATGGACCATTATATGTTGCATGTTCAAGAGTCGGTAAACCTGACAATCTATTTATATGCAAAGACAATGGGACAGCAAAGAATGTTGTATATTCGCAAGTTTTACGTAGTTAAAACCATATATATATATATATATATATATATATATATATATATTATATATATATATATATTATATATATATATATATATATATATATATATATATATATATATATATATCTATCTATATTCACAGGTGGGACATAGGGACACAACTACAATGGCGCGTAACTATTATGGCGCGTAACGACTTACGCGCGCGGGGGGCTTGGGGGGGCGCGAAGCGCCCCCACCAACTAGGTGTTGGGGTGGCGCGAAGCGCCACCCCAACAGCTAGTATATATATATATATATGTTTTTAACTGCGTAAAACTTGTGAATATACAACATTCTTGGCTGTCCAATTGTCTGTGCATATACAAAGCTTTAAAAGCTTATAATGACGTCATATACAAACGCTCTTTTTACAAACAAACAAACATGCATACATACAACTTATTTTTAGATAGATAGATAGATATCTAGATAGATATACACATAAAATACAAATTAACCGCATAAAACTTGCGAGTAAACAACATTCTTCGCTGTCCCATTGTCAGTGCATATAAATAGATTGTCAGGTTTACCGACCCTCGAACATGCAACGTACAATTGTCCATGGGAATAACAATCTGTATTAAGATCTATACCACATTTTTCTAATGATTGCCCTTGAGCTTTGTTGATGGTGATTGCAAATGCTAATCGAATTGGGAAATGCAATCTTTTAAATTGAAAAGGCAGATCCGTTGGAATCATGGGAGTGCGAGGAATAAGAACAGCCTCACCCTCAAAAGGCCCTGTCAAGATTGTTGCCTCTATCACGTTTTCCATTGTTTTTTTTACGGCAACACGCGTGCCATTGCAAAGCTTTGGTGGGTTGATATTTCGTAACAATATTATTGGTACGCCTATTTTTAGTTGTAGCACTTGTGGTGGACACCCAAGGAGATCCAGGGAATTTAAAATTCAGATGGATAATTAGCCACCTCATTTGGTTCCAGAACTGTGTCGACTGACTTGTAAAGGACTGCCTGCTCTCGAATCTTGGTCAAAACAATATTGTTGATTTTGTGGACGTCTTTATACTTGGCTGCCAGAATCGCACGTTCACTTAGCCATTTACGATTTTTATAATTGGTTAGAATATTCGGAAATACATTTTCCAACTAATTCATTTTTGGACGTCACTAAATTACAGAATTCAGCAGGCAGTTGTATACGTCCTGAAATTGAGTCTACTGGGAGCTTTCCGTTTCCAATTGCCAGCAATTGATCTGAAAATGTCTGACCAGAGTCATCGTTTTGCAATCGGACACACATATTTGTAGTTAATTTTAATGTCTTTACGTATGACCATTAATTAGAATTTTCCAGGCAAGCATTCATTTCGTCTGCAGGGGTTGATCTAGGTATTATAGGTAATGTTTGCCTGAAATATCCCGCAAGCAATATTAATGAGCTGCCAAAGGGTTTCGAATTCCCACGCAAATCTCTCAAAGATTGATCCAGAGCCTCGAGCGATTTTTTGTGTGCCATTGTGCACTCGTCCCAAATAATAAGTTTGCATTGCTGCAATACTTTACCCATCCCAGATGATTTGGAAATATTGCATGTGGGAGTATCTGTAGAATGAAAATTCAGAGGCAATTTCAAAGCGGAATGAGCAGTTCTTCCACCAGGCAGCAACGTTGCGGCTATTCCGGACGACGCAATTGCCAACGCTATATCATTTTTTGATCGAATTGATGCCAGAATAATTTTATCAAAAACATTTCACCAGTAGTTTTTAATTGTTTTAAAAAGTAAAATTGTGACAAAGAATCAAACTTAAGCGTAAAGAGCAAGGGATTGCGGAGGGGACAACCCATTTCATATACGGAGTAATTTCTGTCCGTTTTAAGTTTTAGTATCGCTCCTTACTTTCAGTTTAAAAAACTAGTCTTTTTTATTTAATTTCTGAACGTTTTTGAATTAATGCATTTTTGATTTTGGCTCTCCGCACATTAATTAGTAAATGAAATTTGCATATTAGTTTTTTTTTTTGCTAAACGGCTTTCTCTTAGTTTTGATCAGACAATTTTGAGAAATAAGGGGTGGGGAAGGAGGCCTAGTTGCCCTCAAATTTTTCGGTTACTTAAAAAGGCAACTAGAACTTTTAATTTTTAACGAAAGTTTTTATTAGTAAAAAATATACGTAACTTAAGAATTAACTTGCGTAACAAACTTTTATGCTCTTATATTTTTTATTTATGTATATGAGGGGGTTTGTCCCCTCGTTAATACCTCGCCTTTTACACTAAATCTTAAGTTTTGTCCCAATTCTTTAAGAATGACCCCTGAATCAGAAAGGCCGTGGAATAAGTAGTTGAAATTACTAAAAACACTTAGCATAAAGAGCAAGGTATTCATTCAGAACCACATTTTCCCTTCGTGCTGCTTGTTTATAGCTGTTTCTTTTGAACATACCGTAATATGGATGTGCGAAAATACATTCTTTGTTAATACAGGATAAAAGAGAACAAAGGCCAACGTGATCAAAACTACACTTAATATAACTACATGTTTTCGAGATATAACGCGGACGAATATGCAAAAAAGGACACTTTTCCTTGTTCTTACAAAAAATACTTTCATTAAAATAATAACAGGTCGTATTGAATTTGGACACCTTTTTATATTTACTCCTCTATGCTAGTGAGTGTTCTTCAGGATTGATAGGGGTGCGGCACTTAGCTTAAGTTTCTCAATGGAGCTTATTAGCACTTGGACAAGTAACTTGGACAGAGCCAGAGTGAATGAAAATAAGTATTGTTTTATATTGAGTGTGTGTTCTGGGCAGTGTTGTATTATTAAATCACGTTGTGTATGGCCGTAGGGCTCAAATATACTTTCTTTCTTTCTTTCTTCTTTCATGACGAAAGTAAAACAGTTCAAAATAGGGATGATACCTTTTTATTGACAGTGAAATATAAAATTATTTAACTGGATATTTCGAACACATATACAGTGTTCATTATCAGCAGTAAAACTAAAATATACACTGTATATGTGTTCGAAATATCCAGTTAAATAATTTTATATTTCACTGTCAATAAAAAGGTATCATCCCTATTTTGAACTGTTTTACTTTCGTCATGGAAAGGCAGTGTGGTCTTCGAAGTTATCTACTTTTCTTCTTTCATTGTTCACGCTTGAATCACCGAAAAAATACGAGCATACTTCGCAACCGTAATTAATCCCAGTACGACCCGGGCCTTGGAATGAGGTATTTACATCATTAGAAGCTGGGTCTTATATTGGGGTCATTGCCAAACAGCTGACTTTCATCGGTATGAATTGAAATGATTTTTTGGTTCAGTTTGGATTGCGAGGGGTCAGTTACTTCTGAAGATAGGGAGGAAATACAGGCGGATTTTTGTAGGCTACTGATAAGAAATTCTTTAAGTTCGATGTGGTTTTCCAACATATTTCTCTAAGATTTTGCATTGGTGAGGTTCAACCAAAATGCTGCAATTTCCGCCCGAGCGGCTGAGAGATCCTTTTTTAACACACTGATCGTTTCCTGTAGCACTTCAATCTCGCTTTCTTCTAAACCAAGGAGCAACAAGAGGCATAGTCTGGGGAATGAAGAGTGGCGTAGGAAATGGGTTAGTATTTTTGGTGCTTCCTTTCAAATGGGATGTGGGTGTCAAAACTATGCCTTTCCTCAAGCAGTTCCTCGTTTCCGTATGCAGTTCTTTGTTTATTTAGGCGAGTATTTGTAATGACACGATTTCTTCGTCTCGCGGTGAATCATAGAAGTGGATTTCTGAAGGACTATTTTAGGATATGGGCAATTTTCTTATAATTCTTTATATTTTGCCATGGCCTATGGGCTTTTAGCACAAATAAATTCTATTTTATGAACAAGTCGACACTGTTTAACATGCGACGATGGTTAGTTATATTGTTAGCTCCCTTCTAATATTAGATTAAATAAAAAAAACAAGTTTTTTAAACTGCAAGTAAGGAGCGACAGTAAAACTTAAAACGAACAGAAATTACTTCGTATATGAAAGAGGCTGCTTCCTCATCAACGCCCCGCTCTTTACGCTAAAGTTTTTTACTGTTTTAGAAAGAAGAATTGAGAGAAAGAGTCAAACTTTAGCGTAAAGAGCGGGGCGTTGATGAGGAAGCAGCCTCTTTCATATACGAAGTAATTTCTGTTCGTTTTAAGTTTTACTGTCGCTCCTTACTTGCAGTTTAAAAAACTTGTTTTTTTTATTTAATTTCTGAACGTTTTTGAAGTAATGCATGTTATTATTTTCCAGCTGTACTTTTTAAATTAAAAAAATACTTTAGTGTAAAGAGTGAGGAGTTGCGCAGGGGACAACCTCTTTCATTTACGGAATAATTTTGTTCGCTTTAAGTTTTAATGTCGCTCCTTACTTTCCGTTTAATTTTTCTTTTATTTAATTTCTGAACGTTTTTGAATTAATGCATGTTTTATTTTGTCTCTCCACAATAATTAATTCATGAATAATTAATTATTAATTGTTAGTAATAATTAAGTAAAAAAATTAAGATCAATAATCATCTCAAAATTAACACAAGCAAATATTATCATAAATCAAAGTGTAGCTAATTTCACGTGTAAAGCTTAGAGTATTAAGATGAAAAGGGTGTCAAATGCACACATCAACAATATTTTTGGAACGGCTTAACGTGTCAAGGCGAAATTTCCGGGGCATCATGAAAGTGATGTTCAACTGAACAAATATGCACATTTTAATATGCACAATCTAATTTCAGGCATGTGGTCAATTTTCGGGGTGATTTTTGGAGCTTCCATCTGTATGTTCGCCATAGATTGGCCCAAAGTTGAAATATTTAAACTTTTATATCTAAACTGACCTACCAAATAATGCTAGTAAATCCTGCTCTCCCTTCATGGAAATTTTCTCCTCCCATTACAAATTCTCGAAGGAAAGTTCCCCCAGCATATCCCCCTCTTCTCAACCCCTCCCCCAAACCAAAAAAATCCTCCTGAAAACGCCTGTATACTTCCCAATGACCATTACTATATGTAAGCACAGGTCAAAGTTTGTAACTTGTTGCCCCTCCCACGGGGACTGTGGGGGAGTAAGTCGTCCCCAAAGACATAGTTATAAGGTTTTTCGACTACGCTGAATAAAATGGCTATCTCAGAATTTTGATCCGTTGACTTTGGGAAAATAATTAGCGTGGGAGGGGGCCTAGGTGCCCTCCAATTTTTTTGGTCACTTAAAAAGGGCACTAGAACTTTTCATTTCCGTTAGAATGAGCCCTCTTGCAACATTCTAGGACAACTGGGTCGATACGATCACCCCTGGGGAAAAAAAAAACAAAAAAACAAAAAAACAAAAAAACAAAAAAACAAATAAACACGCATCCGTGATCTGCCTTCTGGCAAAAAATGCAAAATTCCACATTTTTGTAGATAGGAGCTCGAAACTTCTACAATAGGGTTCTCTGATACGCTGAATCTGATGGCGTGATTTTCGTTAAGATTCTATGACTTTTAGGGGGCGTTTCCCCCTATTTTCTAAAATAACGCAAATTTTCTCAGGCTCGTAACTTTTGATGGGTAAGACTAAACTTGATGAAACTTATATATTTAAAACCAGCATTGAAATGCGATTCTTTTGATATAGCTATTGGTATCAAAATTCCATTTTTTAGAGTTTTGGTTACTATTGAGCCGGGTCGCTCCTTACTACAGTTCGTTACCACGAACTGTTTGATTACAGCAGAGAGTATGGCACCTTGCCTTCTTTGAAAATTATTCGCAAGGCTCTTTTTTGGATTGACTCAATTTTGTCTGATTCTTCACGAGAGATGCCAGGGTGTCAAACTGGACAAGCATATTCAAGATGCGGGCGGACAAAAGACGTATACATCCTTAAGGAATGAGAAGGGGGGACGCTATATTTATTTAGGAGCTTAAGGAGGGCGATAGACATATTAGCTTTATGGATGACCTCTTTAACGTGGATATCCCACTTTAAATTTGAAGAAATTCTGACACCAACTAATTTAAACGAGGACACATAAGTTTCAGGAGGGATAGGATTTAGAAAACAGGGCGAGGATTTGAGGAAACAAATCGGCATTATCATGGACTTAGAATGGTTTACTGTCATGTCTAAGTCCAAAGCCTCCCCTCCAATTTCATTGAGGATACTCATAGGGTCGCTTATTAAATTTCTGAAGCAACTTCCAACAATCGTTAGGTCATCAACAAATTTCCATCAGTCCGGAACTTCCTTTGCGAGGCTGTTGATCATGACTGAAAAAAGGAAGGGGCTTAAGAGAGTATCTTGGGGTATGCCATTGTAGACAGGGAGAGGTTTTGAGTAATGGTTCTGGTACTTAACCACCTCCGATATATTTGTTAAAAAGGAGGCAACAAATTTTACCAGTAAGGGATCAATATTGAACTCGCTAACTAATTTCACAATTAAAATATTGTGGATAACAAATCAAACGCCTTCTGAAGGTCAATGGAAATTAAGTTTAGCCAGGAATTATGCTATTCGAGGATTTTTCCTGATGTGGTCAATAGGAGAAACGAGGTAGTGAGAAGTAGAAGTTGTTTTTAGGTTTCCGAATTGCTTCAGGTCAGCAAGAGGTAGGATTTTTTCCTTTAGCAAATCTGCAAGGAATCCTTCATACAATTTTGTGAAAATAAGAGTAAAGTAATAAGTCGAACGCCTTCAATGCCAGGCTTCCCGTTTTTCTTTTTCAAAGGGTTAATAAAACCCTGTTTCCAATTTGTTGGAATTTGCCCAGACTTAGTAACTTCGTTAAACAGGAAAGACAAGGGCTTAGAAAGGAAGTCACCGAAGGCTCTAATAAGAGGAAGCGGGATATCCAAAGCACAAACACTTGTCTTCCTTAGTATATCAATTCTTCTTTCTATCCCAAACGGGGAAACGGTCGGAAAAGAACAGGATGGGGCTCTTGTTGATAATTGGTTGGGCAATGCTGGAAGGCTCTGGACAATGGAAGCGAGAAATTTATTTAGATTATCAGCGGTAACATCAGAGGCTTCTGGTAATTTGAAATTAAGCTGGTCAAGACTCCTGCCACATAGCTTTTTAACCTCGGAATACCAGTTTTTTGGTTTATTTACAAATTTCTCTTTTAATTGATTTTCTTAGTATATTGGCTTCATCGAGTTCATCTTTTTTTAAAAACTTCAATTTGGTTCTAATGAGTGTTTTTATAGGTTTATCCCTTAAGCACCTTTTAAATATTTTTTCTGGGAAACAAATTTGATACTTATCAATTAGCTTTTTATGAAACGTGGCCGTTATCTTATCAAGGTTTTGTAAACTATAAATGTCAGACCAATCTTCAGTAGCCTACTCAGCCACATACCAAAAGAAAGAAGACCAGAATTTTGAAGAGGGCGGTAAGTGATATAAGCTATTGAGAAATAATGTTGAAAATTTGAGGAGGGGAATAAAAGAATGGAAAGATGATAACTCCCACCTAACGGGGGCAAAGTTGAGGGAGGGCTGTAAAAGCTGTACATAATAATTAAAATAACATCAAGAGAGGTATTTCCCCGAGTCCTCCGTGTTTTAACAATTTGCTTATGGACAGAGCACGAGGAGAACAATTAGGATTTGTTACAAGACAATTATTGAATGCAAAAAAAAGTCTCAGACATGAGTCATTTTGGCAGAGTAGGCACGAGGGATAAAATGAATGGGCTGGGGGTGGGGTTTCGAGTGTTTTCCAAGATTTCCCTCTCCAACTCCAGCCAATGTCAAAAGTTCTGGTCGGGATTGGAGATAAGAGCTCTGAGACATGAGTTCCTTCTAAATATCAAATGTCATTAAGATCTGGTCACCCTTTCGTAAGTTACAAATACCTCAAATTTCAAAATTAACCCCCCCCCCCAACTCAACCAAAGAGAGTAGATCCAGTCCGTTTATATAAGTCACGTATCTTAGACAGGTTTTCATTCTTCCCATCAAATAAGAGATCTGAGTTACGAGGTCCTTCTAAATATGAAGTTTCATGAAGATCCGATCACTCCTTCGTTAATTGAATATACGTTTTTTTTTTCTAATATTTCAGAATTACCCCCCCCCCGCAATAGAGCGGATCCTTCCAAGTATGTAAATCATGTATCTAAGACTTCTGTTTATTTTTCCCACAAGGTTTCATCCCGATCCCTCCAATCTAAGCGTTTTCCATGATACTAGGTTCCCCCACCCCAAACTGCCCCCAATGTCACCAGATACGGTCGGAATTCAAACTAAGAGCTTGGAGAAAGGATATCCTTCTAAATATCAAATTTCATTGATATCCAATCACCCGTTCGTAAGTTAAAAATACCTCATTTATCTAATTTTTCAGAATTAACCCCCTCCCCCCCCCACCTACCCCAAAGAGAGCGGATCCCTTTCGGTTATTTCAATCATGTATCTACGACTTGTGCTTATTTTTCCCACCAAGTTTCATCCCGATCCCTCCACTCTAAGTGTTTTCCAAGATTTTAGGTTTTCCCCTCCCAACTCCCCCCAATGTCACCGGATCCCGTCGGGATTGAAAATAAGAATTTTGAGATACGATATCCTTCTAAATATCAAATTTCATTGAAATCTGGTCACCCGTTAGTAAGTTAAAAATACCTCATTTTTTCTAGTTTTCAGAATTGACGGGCCTCCCACAACCGCCCCCCCCCCCCCAGATGGTCAAATTCTAATTTAGTTTCTAATTTTATTTGATCCGGTCCTTGTTACGCCTGCAAAATTTCATCGTCCTAGCTTACCTGGAAGTGCCTAAAGTGCCAAACAGGGACCGATAGACAGACAGACCGACAGACCGACAGAATTTGCGATTGCTATATGTCACTTGGTTAATACCAAGTGCCATAAAAAAGGAACTAGATCTTACAATTTTCCGTCGAATGAGCCTTTTCTGGAGTTTCTAAGACAACAAATGGCAATCTCAAAAATTCCTATCAGATGTATATTGGTAAACTACAAGGCATGGGGGTGGGGGAGAATATCCATCCTTTGATCACTCTCAATTAAAAAAAAATATATATTAGAACTTCTAATTACCAATCCCATGTCCAGTAGCTCCCCTACGAAGTTTAAACAATCACTTTTTCTATATAAACCTTATAGACCCCCTAGGCATTACTTACAACCCTTGTCTTGAGGATTCTGGGTAGGTTGTCATCCTCAAAGACATAATTACGGACCTTTCAACTACGTTGAACAGAATGGCTATCTCAAAATTTCGATGGGAGGTGTTTGGGGAAATGGCAGGCGTGGGAGGGGTGTCAGTTGCCTTCCAATGAATTTCTACTACTAAAAACGGCACAAGCCCTTCTAATATCCAACAGAATGAGCCCTTTTCGAAGTTTCCACGCCAATCCTTCGATAAAAAGTGCCCTGGTATAAAACCAAAAAAATTAATAATTTTTGAACTTTCATATTACAAGTGGAATTCTAAAAATAAAGTATTTGAACGTCGAAAACAGGGTAAGTCAGTCGAAGGCCAACCTACCATCTTCAAAGATACCACGATAAGAAGACTCTACACCATTCACCCCAATCAACATGAATGCTTATTTCTCCGCCTGCTTTTGGTGAATGTACCCGGTCCGACGTTCTTTGAGTATTTGAGAACTGTAAACGGTACTATATATGACACTTACCGTAGTGCATGCCCATCTCTGAATTTATTGGAGAATGACCAACACTGGGATAACTGCATCAATGACGCGTGCGAAACGTCAACTCCAAGTCAAATTCGCGCATTGTTTGGAATCATACTAACAACTTGCTCTCCTTCAGCTCCTAGAGAGTTATGGGAAAAATATAAATCGAAAATGGCCGAGGATATACTCCATCGAAAACAGCTAGAGACGTCAGATATGACTTTTGGTTTTACATCAGAAATTTATAACTACACTTTAGTTATCATTGAAGATTTGTGCGTATGTATGGCAAACAAACCTCTTCAGGATTTGGGAATGCCTTCACCTAATCGTAACGCTGCTGTTTCAACATATGTAGAATTTGATAGTGAACAGAGTTACAGCACGAGTGATCTATTTTCGTATGTAAAAAATAACATTTCTAAGTTAAGGTCGGAGCAAAAGGACATTTATGATTAGATAATGCATTGTGTCGATAACAACGTTGGAGAAATCTTCTTTATGGATACGCCAGGAGGTACTAGTGAAATGTTTTTGATAAAATTATTCTGGCATCAATTCGATCAAAAAATGATATAGCGTTGGCAATTGCGTCGTCCGGAATAGCCGCAACGTTGGTGCCTGGTGGAAGAACTGCTCATTCCGCTTTGAAATTGCCTCTGAATTTTCATTCTACAGATACTCCCACATGCAATATTTCCAAATCATCTGGGATGGGTAAAGTATTGCAGCAATGCAAACTTATTATTTGGGACGAGTGCACAATGGCACACAAAAAATCGCTCGAGGCTCTGGATCAATCTTTGAGAGATTTGCGTGGGAATTCGAAACCCTTTGGCAGCTCATTAATATTGCTTGCGGGATATTTCAGGCAAACATTACCTATAATACCTAGATCAACCCCTGTAGACGAAATGAATGCTTGCCTGAAAAATTCTAATTAATGGTCATACGTAAAGACATTAAAATTAACTACAAATATGCGTGTCCGATTGCAAAACGATGACTCTGGTCAGACATTTTCAGATCAATTGCTGGCAATTGGAAACGGAAAGCTCTCAGTAGACTCAATTTCAGGACGTATACAACTGCCTGCTGAATTCTGTAATTTAGTGACGTCCAAAAATGAATTAGTTGGAAAATGTATTTCCGAATATTCTAACCAATTAAAAAAATCGTAAATGGCTAAGTGAACGTGCGATTCTGGCAGCCAAGTATAAAGACGTCCAAAAAATCAACAATATTGTTTTGACCAAGATTCGAGAGCAGGCTGTCCTTTACAAGTCAGTCGACACAGTTCTGGAACCAAATGAGGTGGCTAATTATCCATCTGAATTTAAAATTCCCTGGATCTCCTAGGGTGTCCACCACAAGTGCTACAACTAAAAATAGGCATACCAATAATATTGTTACGAAATATCAACCCACCAAAGCTTTGCAATGGCACGCGAGTTGCCGTAAAAAAAAACAATGGGAAACGTGATAGAGGCAACAATCTTGACAGGGCCTCTTGAGGGTGAGGCTGTTCTTATTCCTCGCACTCCCATGATTCCAACGGATCTGCCTTTTCAATTTAAAAGATTGCAATTCCCAATTCGATTAGCATTTGCAATCACCATCAACAAAGCTCAAGGGCAATCATTAGAAAAATGTGGTATAGATCTTAATACAGATTGTTATTCCCATGGACAATTGTACGTTGCATGTTCGAGGGTCAGTAAACCTGACAATCTATTTATATGCACTGACAATGGGACAGCGAAGAATGTTGTTTATTCGCAAGTTTTACGCGGTTAATTTGTATTTTATGTGTATATCTATCTAGATATCTATCTATCTATCTAAAAATAAATTGCATGTATGCATGTTTGTTTGTTTGTAAAAAGAGCGTTTGTATATGACGTCATTATAAGCTTTTAAAGCTTTGTATATGCACAGACAATTGGACAGCCAAGAATGTTGTATATTCACAAGTTTTACGTAGTTAAAAACATATATATATATAACAGGTGGGACACAGGGACACAACTACAATGGCACGTAACTAATATGGCACGTAACGACTTAAGCGCGCGGTGGGGCTTGGAGGGGGGCACGAAGCGCCCCCACCAATTAGGTGTTGGGGTGGCACGAAGCGCCGTCCCAACAGCTAGCAATATATATATATATATATATATATATATATATATATATATATATATATATATATATATATATATATATATATATATATATATGTATATATATGTATATATATATATATATATATATATATATATATATATATATATATATATATATATATATATATATACTAGCTGTTGGGGTGGCGCTTCGCGCCACCCCAACACCTAGTTGGTGGGGGCGCTTCGCGCCCCCCCAAGCCCCCCCGCGCGCGTAAGTCGTTACGCGCCATATTAGGTACGCGCCATTGTAGTTGTGTCCCTATGTCTCACCTGTGAATATAGATAGATATATATATATATATATATATATATATATATATATATATATATATATATATATATATATATATATATATATATATATATATATATATATATATATATATATATATATATATATATATATGTTTTTAACTACGTAAAACTTGCGAATATACAACATTCTTTGCTGTCCCATTGTCTGTGCATATAAATAGATTTTCAGGTTTACCGACTCTTGAACATGCAACATATAATGGTCCATGGGAAAACAATCCGTATTCAGATCTATACCTCATGATTCTAATGATTGCCCTTGAGCTTTGTTGATGGTGATTGCTAATCGACCATTCCCTGAGTCGCCATCGTCATTTATATATCCCCCTGTGCACCCCGTCGTCCCCTTTGTAGTTATGTCCCTGTGTCCCGGTCGTCATTTATATTCCCTGTGTCCCGGTCGTCATTTGTGTCCCGGTGTTCCAGTCTGTGATTTCTCTTTGAGTGTCCCGAGCGTCATTTATATTCCTTGTGTCCCGGTCGTCATTTATATCCCCCTGTGCCCCCCGGCGTCCCCATTGTAGTTGTGTCCCTGTGTCCCGGTCGTCATTTATATTCCCTGTGTCCCGGTCGTCATTTGTATCCCGGTGTCCCGGTCTGTATATACATTCGTTTTTTAGTTTTGTTTTTCTCCTTTATTTTTTTCCTTTTTTCTTTTTTTTCTTTTTTAGTTTATTTAGATTTTTAGATTTTTTAGTTTTTTTATTAGTTTTTAGTTTTTTTGTAGTTTTTACCATTTTTTTAGTTTTTTTAGTTTTTTTTTTACTTATGTCCTGGTCGTCATTTATACTCCCTGTGTCCCGGTCGTCATTTGTGTCTCGGTGCTTTGTTGATTACTAATTTATATTATATTTATATTTATATTTTTTATATTTATTAATATTTTTTTAGTTTTCTTTTTCTCTTATTTTTCAGTTTTTTCCTTTTTTTTAGTTTTTTCTTTTTTAGTTTTTATTTTTTTTTTTTTTTTTACCTTTTTTTAGTTTTTTTAGTTTTTTTAGTTTTTTAGCTTTTTTAGTTTTTTTATTAGTTTTTAGTTGTTTTTTTTAGTTTTTGCCTTTTTTTAGTTTTTTCAGTTTTTTTTAGTTTTTTGTTTTTTACCTTTTTTTAGTTTTTTTTAGTTTTTTAGCTTTTTTAGTTTTTTTCTTTTTAGTTTCTTTTGTAGTTTTTACCTTTTTTAGTTTTTTTTCTTCTTTTGTATTAGTGTGAAATAATTCAGACGTCATATGCGGACAAACACGACGTCACTCGACAGACAGACAGACAGACATAACCCACAAACAACTTATTTTTATATATATTTATTCATATTTTTTTAGTTTTCTTTTTCTCTTTTATTTTTCAGTTTTTTCCTTTTTTTTAGTTTTTTTCTTTTTTAGTTTTTAGTTTTTTTTAGTTTTTTACCTTTTTTAGTTTTTATTAGTTTTTTTAGTTTTTTAGCTTTTTTAGTTTTTTAATTAGTTTTTATTTTTTTTGTAGTTTTTGCCTTTTTTTATTTTTTTCAGTTTTTTTTTAGTTATTAGATTTTTACCTTTTTGTAGTTTTTTTTTAGTTTTTTAGCTTTTTTAGTTTTTTTTTCTTTTTAGTTTTTTTTGTAGTTTTTACCTTTTTTAGTTTTTTTCTTCTTTTGTATTAGTGTGAAATAATTCAGACGTCATAAGCGGACAAACATGACGTCACCTGATCCATCCACAGATCCACACACAGACAACTTATCTATATATATAAAAATAAGTTGTCTGTGTGTGGATCTGTGTGTGGATCAGGTGACGTCATGTTTGTCCGCATATGACGTCTGAATTATTTCACACTAATACAAAAGAAGAAAAAAACTAAAAAAGGTAAAAACTACAAAAAAAACTAAAAAGAAAAAAAAACTAAAAAAGCTAAAAAACTAAAAAAAACTAAAAAAAGGTAAAAATCTAATAACTAAAAAAAAACTGAAAAAAATAAAAAAAGGCAAAAACTACAAAAAAATTAAAAACTAATAAAAAAACTAAAAAAGCTAAAAAACTAAAAAAACTAAAAAAAACTAAAAAAAGGTAAAAAACTAAAAAAAACTAAAAACTAAAAAAGAAAAAACTAAAAAAAAGGAAAAAACTGAAAAATAAAAGAGAAAAAGAAAACTAAAAAAATATGAATAAATATATATATAAAAATAAGTTGTTTGTGGGTTATGTCTGTCTGTCTGTCTGTCGAGTGACGTCGTGTTTGTCCGCATATGACGTCTGAATTATTTCACACTAATACAAAAGAAGAAAAAAAACTAAAAAAGGTAAAAACTACAAAAAAAACTAAAAAGAAAAAAAACTAAAAAAGCTAAAAAACTAAAAAAAAACTAAAAAAAGGTAAAAAACTAAAAACTAAAAAAAACTGAAAAAACTAAAAAAAGGCAAAAACTAAAAAAAAACTAAAAACTAATAAAAAAACTAAAAAAGCTAAAAAACTAAAAAAACTAAAAAAACTAAAAAAAGGTAAAAAACAAAAAAAAACTAAAAACTAAAAACGAAAAAACTAAAAAAAAGGAAAAAACTGAAAAATAAGAGAAAAAGAAAACTAAAAAAATATTAATAAATATAAAAAATATAAATATAAATATAATATAAATTAGCAATCAACAAAGCACCGAGACACAAATGACGACCGGGACACAGGGAGTATAAATGACGACCAGGACATAAGTAAAAAAAAAAAAACTAAAAAAACTAAAAAAATGGTAAAAACTACAAAAAAACTAAAAACTAATAAAAAAACTAAAAAATCTAAAAATCTAAATAAACTAAAAAAGAAAAAAAAGAAAAAAGGAAAAAAATAAAGGAGAAAAACAAAACTAAAAAACGAATGTATATACAGACCGGGACACCGGGATACAAATGACGACCGGGACACAGGGAATATAAATGACGACCGGGACACAGGGACACAACTACAATGGGGACGCCGGGGGGCACAGGGGGATATAAATGACGACCGGGACACCGGGACACAAGGAATATAAATGACGCCCGGGACACTCAAAGAGAAATCACAGACTGGAACACCGGGACACAAATGACGACCGGGACACAGGGAATATAAATGACGACCGGGACACAGGGACATAACTACAAAGGGGACGCCGGGGTGCACAGGGGGATATATAAATGACGATGGCGACTCAGGAAATGGTCGATTAGCAATCACCATCAACAAAGCTCAAGGGCAATCATTAGAATCATGAGGTATAGATCTGAATACGGATTGTTTTCCCATGGACCATTATATGTTGCATGTTCAAGAGTCGGTAAACCTGACAATCTATTTATATGCACAGACAATGGGACAGCAAAGAATGTTGTATATTCGCAAGTTTTACGTAGTTAAAAACATATATATATATATATATATATATATATTGATGGTGATTGCTAATCGACCATTCCCTGTCCCGGTGTCCCGGTCGTCATTTACATCCCCCTGTTTCCTCCGGTGTCCCCGTTGTAGTTGTGTCCCTGTGTCCCGGTCGTCATTTATATTCCCTGTGTCCCGGTCGTCATTTGTATCCCGGTGTCCCGGTCTGTATATACATTCGTTTTTTAGTTTTGTTTTTCTCCTTTATTTTTTTCCTTTTTTTTTCTTTTTTAGCTTATTTAGATTTTTAGATTTTTTAGTTTTTTTATTTAGTTTTTAGTTTTTTTGTAGTTTTTGCCTTTTTTTAGTTTTTTCAGTTTTTTTTTTAGTTTTTTATTGGTTTTTACCTTTATTTTAGCTTATTTTTCAGTTTTTTCCTTTTTTTTATTTTTTTTTTAGTTTTTATTTTTTTAGTTTTTTACCTTTTTTTAGTTTTTTTAGTTTTTTTAGTTTTTTAGCTTTTTTATTTTTTTTATTAGTTTTTAGTTTTTTTTGTAGTTTTTGCCTTTTTTTTAGTTTTTTTAGTTTTTTAGCTTTTTTATTAGTTTTTAGTTTTTTTTGTAGTTTTTGCCTTTTTTTAGTTTGACAACTTATTTTTATATATATAGATAGTTTTTTTTTTTTACTTATGTCCTGGTCGTCATTTATACTCCCTGTGTCCCGGTGCTTTGTTGATTGCTAATCGAACATTCCTTTTGTCCTGGTCGCTTTCTCTTTGAGTGTCGTCATTTATTAGTTTTTTCCTTTTTTTCTTTTTAGTTTTTTATTGGTTTTTACCTTTATTTTAGCTTATTTTTCAGTTTTTTCCTTTTTTTTATTTTTTTTTTATTTTTTATTTTTTTTAGTTTTTTACCTTTTTTTAGTTTTTTTAGTTTTTTTAGTTTTTTAGCTTTTTTACTTTTTTTATTAGTTTTTAGTTTTTTTTTGTAGTTTTTGCCTTTTTTTAGTTTTTTCAGTTTTTTTTTGGGGGGGGGGCGCGAAGCGCCCCCACCAACTAGGTGTTGGGGTGGCGCGAAGCGCCACCCCAACAGCTAGTTTTTATATATATAGATATATATATATATATATATATATATACATATATATATTTATATATTTATATATATATATATATATATATATATAATATATATATATATATATTTATATCTATATATATAAAAATAAGTTGTCTGTCTGTGTTTCTGTCTGTGGATCAGGTGACGTCATTTTTCTGTGTCGGCTGACGTCATGAAGTTAGTTGTCGTCACTTTTGCTATGACGGTGACGTCATTAAAGATATTTAAGACATATATGTTCACGTAGAAATCTATTAATGTTTAAGTTTAAAATGACCTTACAATGGCGAACTTACATGATGAACTTACAATGGCAAAAGCCGATGAAGATGCTCAAAGAGTCTATGCCAAAAAACTTAATGCTGATAGAGAAAGTCAGAAAAGAAAGCGTGCCGAGGAATCAAAAGAACAGCAAGGAAACAGGCTTGAGGCTAAAGAACGCAAAACTGCGCAGTTAGATGAAGATCCACCTGGACAGCGAGAGTCAAAACATATCAAAACTGAAAATGATAGCGATGATGATTGGGTTTGGGATTTTGACTCGGATAAGGTCATCAATGCCTACCAGATTTTAGTTAAAAAAACAAAGGTTCGGCGATATGTATTTCATAGTGAAGCTGAAAAATAAAGAAGAAAAAGAAAACTGAAAAAAGAAAAATGTAAAAAACTAAAAAATACTAAAAAGAAAAAACACTCAAAGAGAAATTACAGACCGGGACACAAATGACGACCGGGACAGAGGGAATATAAATAACGACCGGGACACTCAAAGGGAAATTACAGACTGGGATACCGGGACACAAATGACGACCGGGACACAGGGAATATAAATGACGACCAGGACACAGGTATTTAAGAATATCGTTCAAAGACAAATTTTTAATTGTAAGAAGACCGTTGAAAAAGAAATTTCTAATTGTAAAATGACTGAAGAACCTACAATGGCAACGGTACCACCATCGAAGTAGATAACCAGTGGGTTGTTCCATATTCCCCATTAGTGCGAAACGTCAACCCAAGTCAAATTCGTGCATTGTTTGGCATCATTTTAACAACTTGCTCTCCATCAGCTCCTACAGAGTTATAGGAAAAATATAAGTCAAAAATGTCCGAAGATATACTCCATCGAAAACAGTTAGAGACGTCAGATATGACTTTTGATTTTACATCAGAAATTTATAACTACACTTTAGTTATTATAGAAGATTTGTGCGTACGTATGGCAAACAAACCTCTTCAGGATTTGGGAATGCCTTCACCTAACCGTATCGCTGCTGTTTCGACATGTGTAGAATTGGATCGTGAAAAAAGGTACAGTACGAATGATCTATTGTCGTATGTACAAAATAACATTTCCAAGTTAACATCGGAATAAAAAGACATTTATGATACGATAGACTAAATTTCAGGACGTATACAACTACCTGCAGATTTTTGTAATTTAGTGACGTCCAAAAATGAATTGATTGAAAAAGTATTTCCGAATATTCTAAAAAATTATAAAAATAATAAATGGCTAAGTGAAAGAGCGATTCTCGCACCCAAAAATATAGACGTCCACGAAATCAACAATATTGTTTTGACCAAGATTCGAGACCAGGCAGTCCATTACAAGTCAGTCGACACAGTTTTGGAACCAAATGAAGCGGTTAATTATCCATGTGAATTTTTAAATTCCATAGATCTTTCAGGGTTTCCACCACACGTGCTACAACTAAAAATAGGCGTACCAATAATACTTTTAAGAAATATCAACCCACCAAAGCTTTGCAATGGCACGCGACTTGCCGTAAAAAAAACAATGGAAAACCTAATAGAGGCCACAATCTTGACAGGGCCTTTTGAGAGTGAGGCTGTTCTTATTCCTCGCATTCCCATGATTCCAGCGGATCTGCCTTTTCAATTTAAAAGATTGCAATTCCCAATTCGATTAGCATTTGCAATCACCATTAACAAAGCTCAAGGTCAATCATTAGAAAAATGTGGTATAGATCTTAATACTGATTGTTTTTCCCATGGACAATTGTACGTTGCATGTTCGAGGGTCGGTAAACCTGACAATCTATTTATATGCAGCGACAATTGGACAGCGAAAAATGTTGTATATTCGCAAGTTTTACGCAGTTAATTTGTATTGTATCTACCTATTTATCTATCTATATAAAACGAGTTGTGTGTATGCATGTTTGTTTGTTTGTAAAAAGAGCGTTTGCATATGACGTCATTATTAGTACATACGGCTTTGTGTATGCACAGACAATGGGAAAGCCAAGAATGTTGTATATTCGCAATTTTTACGTAGTTTAACTCCTGCAGACGAAATGAATGCTTGCCTGAAAAATTCTAATTTATGGGCACACGTAAAAATATTAAAATTAACTACAAATATGCGTGTCCGATTGCAAAACGATGACTCTGGTCAGACATTTTCAGATCAATTGTTGGCAATTGGAAACGGAAAGCTCCCATTAGTGGGAAAGCCAAAAATGTTGTATATTCGCAATTTTTACGTAGTTTGAAACACATATATAAATCTATCTATATTCACAGGTGGGACACAGGGACACAACTACAATGGCGCGTAACTAATATGGCACGTAACGACTTACGCGCGCGGGGGGGCTTGGGGGGGCGCGAAACGCCCCACCAACTAGGTGTTGGGGTGGCGCGAAGCACCACTCCAACAGCTAGTATATATATATATATATATATACATATATATATATATATATATATATATATATATATATATATATATATATATATATATATCTTATTTTAGCGTCTGTAAAGATACACAGGAAGGAGAAAATGAATTCAAAACTGAATTTCTTATCCACCCTGGAATAGAATGAATTTATTTTGGCTCTTTGGAATGAATTTATTATTACATTGAATGAATTCAAAATTACAGATGATTGCGAATGAATCCGAACAGCTAAAACAAAATGCATAGAAATGTGTCTTAGATCATAATGCACGAAAATGAAGCACAAACAAGATCTGCGGTTAGAGGACATATGACAAAAAATATCAAAACAAATCTAAATGAAAACGATTGAAAGCTATATCCAAGGTTTAAAAAAAAGTGACAGGGCTTGTCAAATCAAATTGTAATGAAGGCATGACGTGTGTTGTGATTCAGTTCACCTTCCCCCTCAAAATTCTTCGAAAATTTTACCTTCATACCTCTAGGCATAGTTGTAATAGTAGTTGCAGTAGTAGTAGTAGTATTGATATTACTAGTAGTAGCATTAACATATCGGTAGAACATTCCTCTCATCAAGTCCCAGAGGTTTCAACTTAATACAATTATCATAACACAACTTAATACGTTGAAGATATGTCCTATTGATAACCTGTATGTTATCATATTTTCTTCTCAGTGCTATTAGCCGTATGAATAGGATCAATAGAAGTAGTAGTAGTAAAGACAGCGGTAGCAGTAATATTAGCAGTAGTGTGCACATATTACCTTTTGGTGAGACAATATTCCCTTTTAAGCATTCTCAGAAAGTTCTAACTTAATACCTTTCTCAATAACATATACTGTGTGTAAACAATGAACAAATTGCCTAAGTTACAACCCTTGCCCTGAGAACTTTGGGCAGGTTGAATTCCTCAGACATAGTTACTGGAACTTTCAAAAAGGCTGAACGAAATAGATCTCTCCAAATTTCGATGGGATATATTTTGTGGAATGATAGGCCTGGGAGGGGCTGGTTGAATTCCATTCATTTTTGATTATTAAAAAGGATAACTTTGGAATTACAATCAAATGAGCTCCATCCGATTCAAAGCTTTTATGACCACTCGTTCCCAAAAAACCTTATATATTCCGAGACATAACTTACAACCCTTACCTATGGGCTCTGGGGCGTCCACCCAAAAGACATTGCCATATGGTTTTGGGACTACTGGTAACAAAATTACTGTCTCACAATTTCAATTAACTGTGTTTTAAGAAAAGAGACTGCCAGGGAGGGGGGCTAGTTGCTCTCCCTCATAATTGACTCTTAAAAAGGAAACTATAACTACACATTTCAAATTAAATGAGCCTCTTCAAAAGTTCATATGACCACCCCTTCCATAAAAATCTGATATGCCCCTGGGGCATAACTTACAACCCTTACCCCCTGACTTTCGGGGATTCTTTCCACCCCAAAGGCATTATTATATGATCTTCGGTCGATTTTTGAACAAATGGCTGTCTCAAAATTTTATCGGATGTTCTTCTGGAATATAAGACGTAGGGGGGGGGGGGCTGCGATTTCCAATCTAAAAAGCCCTATCATAGAGTTTAAATAGCCACCCTTTCCATAAAAACCTTATGTGCCCTCGAGACATAACTTATAAACCTTGCG
>NW_027064010.1:0-28921 GCF_032884065.1 Artemia franciscana
GGGCAAAACAAAAAAATTATTTCATCATTTACCGATTCAAAAACGAATGTATATACAGACCGGGACACAAATGACGAATGGGACGCAGGGAATATAAATGATGACCGGGACACAACTGCAACAGGGACGCTGGGGGGCACAGGAGGATATATAAATGACGACGGGGCAATCATTAAAATCATTAGGTATAACTAAAAAAACTAAAAAAAAGTAAAAAACTAAAAACTAAAAAAAAAGACCAATTCAAAAACGAGTGTATATACAGACCAGGACACAAATGACGACTGGGACACCGGACACAGGAAGCGTCCGAACCAACTAGATGTTAGGGTGGCACGAACCTACAATGGCAACAGTCAAGGAAGCTGCTTAAAAAAAGCTGCTTAAAAAATTAGCTTCCAAAACTGAAGCTCCAGCACAAAAAAAAAATAAAAAGAAAAGAGAAAAAACTAAAAAAACTAAAAAAAGGTAAAAACCAAACAAAAACTAAAAAGAAAAAAGGGGAAAAACACAAAAATTTATTTCATCATATACCAATTGAAAAACAAATGTATATACAGACCAAGAAACCGGGACACAAATGACGACCGGGACACAGGGAATATAAAGACGACGGGACACTCAAAGAGAAATTACAGACTGGGACACCGGGACACAAATGACGACCAGGACACAGGGAATATAAATGGCGACCGGGACACAGGGACACACGTGTTCAGATCTATACCTCATTATTCTAATGATTGCCCTTGAGCTTTGTTGATGGTGATTGCTAATCGACGATTCCCCGTGTCGCCGTCGTTACTTATATATCCCCCTGTGCCCCCCGGCGTCCCCGTTGTAGTTGTGACCCTTAGTCCCGGTCATTATTTATATTACCTGTTTCCCGGTCGTCATTTGTGTCCCGGTGTCCCAGTCTGTGATTTCTCTTTGAGGGTCTGGGGCGTCATTTATATTCCTTGTGTCCCGGTCGTCATTTGTGTCCCGGTTTCCCGGTCTGTATATACATTCGTTTTTGAATTGGTCATTTTTTTAGGTTTTAGTTTTTTACCTTTTTTTAGTTTTTTTACTTATACCTCATGATTCTAATGATTGCCCTTGAGCTTTGTTGATGGTGATTGCAAATACTAATCAAATTGGGAATTGATTACGACCGGGACACAGGGAGTATAAATGACGACATAAGTGAAGACGACATAAAAACGACGACATACAATATAAACGACGACACATAAATGAAGGACATAAGTAAAAAAAAAAACTAAAAAAACTAAGAAAAAGGTAAAAAATACAAAAAAACTAAAAAGAAAAAATGGGAAAAACAAAAAAAATATTTCATCATTTACCGATTCAAAAACGAATGTATATACAGACCAAGACACAAATGACGACCGGGACAGGGAATATAAATGATGACCGGGACACAACTGCAACAGGGACGCTGGGGGTACAGGGGGATATATAAATGACGACGGGGCAATCGTTAAAATCATTAGGTATAACTAAAAAAACTAAAAAAGGTAAAAAACTAAAAACTAAAAAAAGACCAATTCAAAAACGAGTGTATATACAGACCGGGACACCGGGACACAAATGACGACCGGGACACCGGGACACAGGAAGCGCCCGAAACAACTAGATGTTAGGGGGGCACGAACCTACAATGGCAACAGTCAAGGAAGCTGCTAAAAAAAGCTGTTTAAAAAAAATAGCTTCCAAAACTGAAGCTCCAGCACAAAAAAAAATAAAAAGAAAAGAGAAAAAACTAAAAAACTAAAAAAAAGGTAAAAACCAAAAAAAAACTAAAAAGAAAAAAGGGGAAAAACACAAAAATTTATTTCATCATATACCAATTGAAAAACAAATGTATATACAGACCAAGACACCGGGACACAAATGACGACCGGGACACAGGGAATATAAAGGACGACCGGGACACTCAAAGAGAAATTACAGACTGGGACACCGGGACACAAATGTCGACCAGGACACAGGGAATATAAATGACGACCGGAGAACAGGGACACACGTATTCAGATCTATACCTCATGATTCTAATGATTGCCCTTGAGCTTTGTTGATGGTGATTGTTAATCGACGATTCCCCGTGTCGCCGTCGTTACTTATATATCCCCCTGTGGGATATATATCTATATATATACTTATATATCTTCATTATATATATACTTATATATATATAAGATATATATATACTTATATATCTTCATTTTTCAACATACATAGCTATTACCCTCGAAAACTAAAACTTTTGACATAGGAAAAGAGCCTTTGATCACATTCTTTACCATTTGCAATCATAAAATAGTCTAATATCTTCATTTTTTCAACATACGCAGCTATTACCATCGAAAACTAAAACTTTTGACATAGGAAAAGAGCCTTTAATCACATTATTTACAATTTGCAATCATAAAATAGTCTAATATCTTCATTCTTTCAACATACGTAGCTATTAACCTCGAAAACTAAAACTTTTGACATAGGAAAAGAGCCTTTAATCACATTCTTTACCATTTGCAATCATAAAATAGTCTGATATCTTCATTTGTTCAACATAGGTAGCTATTACCCTCGAAAACTAAAACTTTTGACATAGGAAAAGAGCCTTTAATCACATTCTTTACCATTTGCAATCATAAAAAGTCTAATATTTTCATTTTTTCCACAGACATAGCTATTACCCTCGAAAACTAAAACTTTTGAAATATGAAAAGAGCCTTTAATCACATTCGTTACCATTTGCAATCATAAAATAGTCTAATTTCTTCAGTTGTTCAACATACGTAGCTTTTACCCTTGAAAACTAAAACTTTTGACATACGAAAAGAGCCTTTAATCACATTCTTTACCATTTGCAATCAGAAAATTGTCTAATATCTTCATTTTTTCAACATACGTAGCTATTACCCTCGAAAACTAAAACTTTTGAAATATGAAAAGAGCTTTTAATCACATTCTTTACCATTTGCAATCATAAAATAGTCTAATATCTTCATTTTTTCAACATACCTAGCTATTACCCTCGAAAACTAAAACTTTTGAAATAGGAAAAGAGCCTTTAATCACATTCTTTACCATGTGCAATCATAAAATAGTCTAATATCTTCATTTTTTCAACATACCTAGCTATTACCCTCGAAAACTAAAACTTTTGACAATAGGAAAAGAGCCTTTAATCACATTCTTTACCATTGCAATCATAAAATAGTCTAATATCTTCATTTTTTCAACATACGTAGCTATTACCCTCGAAAACTAAAACTTTTGACATAGGAAAAGAGCCTTTAATCACATTCTTTACCATTTGCAATCATAAAATAGTCTAATATCTTCATTTTTTCAACATACGTAGCTATTACCCTCGAAAACTAAAACTTTTGACATAGGAAAAGAGCCTTTAATCACATTCTTTACCATTTGCAATCATAAAATAGTCTAATATCTTCATTTTTTCAACATACGTAGCTATTACCCTCGAAAACTAAAACTTTTGACATAGGAAAAGAGCCTTTAATCACATTCTTTACCATTTGCAATCATAAAATAGTCTAATATCTTCATTTTTTCAACATACGTAGCTATTACCCTCGAAAACTAAAACTTTTGAAATAGGAAAAGAGCCTTTAATCACATTCTTTACCATTTGCAATCATAAAATAGTCTAATATCTTCATTTTTTCAACAGACGTAGCTATTACCCTCGAAAACTAAAACTTTTGAAATAGGAAAAGAGCCTTTAATCACATTCTTTACCATTTGCAATCATAAAATAGTCTAATATCTTCATTTTTTCAACATACCTAGCTATTACCCTCGAAAACTAAAACTTTTGAAATAGGAAAAGAGCCTTTAATCACATTCTTTACCATGTGCAATCATAAAATAGTCTAATATCTTCATTTTTTCAACATACATAGCTATTACCCTCGAAAACTAAAACTTTTGACATAGGAAAAGAGCCTTTAATCACATTCTTTACCATTTGCAATCATAAAATAGTCTAATATCTTCATTTTTTCAACATACGTAGCTATTACCATCGAAAACTAAAACTTTTGACATAGGAAAAGAGCCTTTAATCACATTCTTTACAATTTGCAATCATAAAATAGTCTAATATCTTCATTTTTTCAACATACGTAGCTATTACCTCGAAAACTAAAACTTTTGACATAGGAAAAGAGCCTTTAATCACATTCTTTACCATTTGCAATCATAAAATAGTCTAATATCTTCATTTTTTCAACATAGGTAGCTATTACCCTCGAAAACTAAAACTTTTGACATAGGAAAAGAGCCTTTAATCACATTCTTTACCATGCAATCATAAAATAGTCTAATATCTTCATTTTTTCAACATACGTAGCTATTACCCTCGAAAACTAAAACTTTTGACATAGGAAAAGAGCCTTTAATCACATTCTTTACCATTTGCAATCATAAAATAGTCTAATATCTTCATTTTTTCAACATACGTAGCTATTACCCTCGAAAACTAAAACTTTTGACATAGGAAAAGAGCCTTTAATCACATTCTTTACCATTTGCAATCATAAAATAGTCTAATATCTTCATTTTTTCAACATACGTAGCTATTACCATCGAAAACTAAAACTTTTGACATAGGAAAAGAGCCTTTAATCACATTCTTTACATTTGCAATCATAAAATAGTCTAATATCTTCATTTTTTCAACATACGTAGCTATTACCCTCGAAAACTAAAACTTTTGACATAGGAAAAGAGCCTTTAATCACATTCTTTACCATTTGCAATCATAAAATAGTCTAATATCTTCATTTTTTCAACATAGTAGCTATTACCCTCGAAAACTAAAACTTTTGACATAGGAAAAGAGCCTTTAATCACATTCTTTACCATTTGCAATCATAAAATAGTCTAATATCTTCATTTTTTCAACATACGTAGCTATTACCCTCGAAAACTAAAACTTTTGACATAGGAAAAGAGCCTTTAATCACATTCTTTACCATTTGCAATCATAAAATAGTCTAATATCTTCATTTTTTCAACATACGTAGCTATTACCCTCGAAAACTAAAACTTTTGACATAGGAAAAGAGCCTTTAATCACATTCTTTACCATTTGCAATCATAAAATAGTCTAATATCTTCATTTTTTCAACATACGTAGCTATTACCCTCGAAAACTAAAACTTTTGACATAGGAAAAGAGCCTTTAATCACATTCTTTACCATTTGCAATCATAAAATAGTCTAATATCTTCATTTTTTCAACATACCTAGCTATTACCCTCGAAAACTAAAACTTTTGAAATAGGAAAAGAGCCTTTAATCACATTCTTTACCATGTGCAATCATAAAATAGTCTAATATCTTCATTTTTTCAACATACATAGCTATTACCCTCGAAAACTAAAACTTTTGACATAGGAAAAGAGCCTTTAATCACATTCTTTACCATTTGCAATCATAAAATAGTCTAATATCTTCATTTTTTCAACATACGTAGCTATTACCCTCGAAAACTAAAACTTTTGACATAGGAAAAGAGCCTTTAATCACATTCTTTACCATTTGCAATCATAAAATAGTCTAATATCTTCATTTTTTCAACATACGTAGCTATTAACCTCGAAAACTAAAACTTTTGACATAGGAAAAGAGCCTTTAATCACATTCTTTACCATTTGCAATCATAAAATAGTCTAATATCTTCATTTTTTCAACATACGTAGCTATTACCCTCGAAAACTAAAACTTTTGACATAGGAAAAGAGCCTTTAATCACATTCTTTACCATGTGCAATCATAAAATAGTCTAATATCTTCATTTTTTCAACATACGTAGCTATTACCCTCGAAAACTAAAACTTTTGACATAGGAAAAGAGCCTTTAATCACATTCTTTACCATTTGCAATCATAAAATAGTCTAATATCTTCATTTTTTCAACATACGTAGCTATTACCCTCGAAAACTAAAACTTTTGACATAGGAAAAGAGCCTTTAATCACATTCTTTACCATTTGCAATCATAAAATAGTCTAATATCTTCATTTTTTCAACATACGTAGCTATTACCCTCGAAAACTAAAACTTTTGACATAGGAAAAGAGCCTTTAATCACATTCTTTACCATTTGCAATCATAAAATAGTCTAATATCTTCATTTTTTCAACATACGTAGCTATTACCCTCGAAAACTAAAACTTTTGACATAGGAAAAGAGCCTTTAATCACATTCTTTACCATTTGCAATCATAAAATAGTCTAATATCTTCATTTTTTCAACATACGTAGCTATTACCCTCGAAAACTAAAACTTTTGACATAGGAAAAGAGCCTTTAATCACATTCTTTACCATTTGCAATCATAAAATAGTCTAATATCTTCATTTTTTCAACATACGTAGCTATTACCCTCGAAAACTAAAACTTTTGACATAGGAAAAGAGCCTTTAATCACATTCTTTACCATTTGCAATCATAAAATAGTCTAATATCTTCATTTTTTCAACATACGTAGCTATTACCCTCGAAAACTAAAACTTTTGACATAGGAAAAGAGCCTTTAATCACATTCTTTACCATGTGCAATCATAAAATAGTCTAATATCTTCATTTTTTCAACATACGTAGCTATTACCCTCGAAAACTAAAACTTTTGACATAGGAAAAGAGCCTTTAATCACATTCTTTACCATTTGCAATCATAAAATAGTCTAATATCTTCATTTTTTCAACATACGTAGCTATTACCCTCGAAAACTAAAACTTTTGACATAGGAAAAGAGCCTTTAATCACATTCTTTACCATTTGCAATCATAAAATAGTCTAATATCTTCATTTTTTCAACATACGTAGCTATTACCCTCGAAAACTAAAACTTTTGACATAGGAAAAGAGCCTTTAATCACATTCTTTACCATTTGCAATCATAAAATAGTCTAATATCTTCATTTTTTCAACATACGTAGCTATTACCCTCGAAAACTAAAACTTTTGACATAGGAAAAGAGCCTTTAATCACATTCTTTACCATTTGCAATCATAAAATAGTCTAATATCTTCATTTTTTCAACATACGTAGCTATTACCCTCGAAAACTAAAACTTTTGACATAGGAAAAGAGCCTTTAATCACATTCTTTACCATTTGCAATCATAAAATAGTCTAATATCTTCATTTTTTCAACATATAGCTATTACCCTCGAAAACTAAAACTTTTGACATAGGAAAAGAGCCTTTAATCACATTCTTTACCATTTGCAATCATAAAATAGTCTAATATCTTCATTTTTTCAACATACGTAGCTATTACCCTCGAAAACTAAAACTTTTGACATAGGAAAAGAGCCTTTAATCACATTCTTTACCATTTGCAATCATAAAATAGTCTAATATCTTCATTTTTTCAACATACATAGCTATTACCCTCGAAAACTAAAACTTTTGACATAGGAAAAGAGCCTTTAATCACATTCTTTACCATTTGCAATCATAAAATAGTCTAATATCTTCATTTTTTCAACATACGTAGCTATTACCATCGAAAACTAAAACTTTTGACATAGGAAAAGAGCCTTTAATCACATTCTTTACCATGCAATCATAAAATAGTCTAATATCTTCATTTTTTCAACATACGTAGCTATTACCCTCGAAAACTAAAACTTTTGACATAGGAAAAGAGCCTTTAATCACATTCTTTACCATTTGCAATCATAAAATAGTCTAATATCTTCATTTTTTCAACATACGTAGCTATTACCCTCGAAAACTAAAACTTTTGACATAGGAAAAGAGCCTTTAATCACATTCTTTACCATTTGCAATCATAAAATAGTCTAATATCTTCATTTTTTCAACATACGTAGCTATTACCCTCGAAAACTAAAACTTTTGACATAGGAAAAGAGCCTTTAATCACATTCTTTACCATTTGCAATCATAAAATAGTCTAATATCTTCATTTTTTCAACATATAGCTATTACCCTCGAAAACTAAAACTTTTGAAATAGGAAAAGAGCCTTTAATCACATTCTTTACCATGTGCAATCATAAAATAGTCTAATATCTTCATTTTTTCAACATACGTAGCTATTACCCTCGAAAACTAAAACTTTTGACATAGGAAAAGAGCCTTTAATCACATTCTTTACCATTTGCAATCATAAAATAGTCTAATATCTTCATTTTTTCAACATACGTAGCTATTACCCTCGAAAACTAAAACTTTTGACATAGGAAAAGAGCCTTTAATCACATTCTTTACCATTTGCAATCATAAAATAGTCTAATATCTTCATTTTTTCAACATACGTAGCTATTACCCTCGAAAACTAAAACTTTTGACATAGGAAAAGAGCCTTTAATCACATTCTTTACCATTTGCAATCATAAAATAGTCTAATATCTTCATTTTTTCAACATACGTAGCTATTACCTCGAAAACTAAAACTTTTGACATAGGAAAAGAGCCTTTAATCACATTCTTTACCATTTGCAATCATAAAATAGTCTAATATCTTCATTTTTTCAACATACGTAGCTATTACCCTCGAAAACTAAAACTTTTGACATAGGAAAAGAGCCTTTAATCACATTCTTTACCATTTGCAATCATAAAATAGTCTAATATCTTCATTTTTTCAACATACGTAGCTATTACCCTCGAAAACTAAAACTTTTGACATAGGAAAAGAGCCTTTAATCACATTCTTTACCATTTGCAATCATAAAATAGTCTAATATCTTCATTTTTTCAACATACGTAGCTATTACCCTCGAAAACTAAAACTTTTGACATAGGAAAAGAGCCTTTAATCACATTCTTTACCATTTGCAATCATAAAATAGTCTAATATCTTCATTTTTTCAACATACGTAGCTATTACCCTCGAAAACTAAAACTTTTGACATAGGAAAAGAGCCTTTAATCACATTCTTTACCATTTGCAATCATAAAATAGTCTAATATCTTCATTTTTTCAACATACGTAGCTATTACCCTCGAAAACTAAAACTTTTGACATAGGAAAAGAGCCTTTAATCACATTCTTTACCATTTGCAATCATAAAATAGTCTAATATCTTCATTTTTTCAACATAGTAGCTATTACCCTCGAAAACTAAAACTTTTGACATAGGAAAAGAGCCTTTAATCACATTCTTTACCATTTGCAATCATAAAATAGTCTAATATCTTCATTTTTTCAACATACGTAGCTATTACCCTCGAAAACTAAAACTTTTGACATAGGAAAAGAGCCTTTAATCACATTCTTTACCATTTGCAATCATAAAATAGTCTAATATCTTCATTTTTTCAACATACGTAGCTATTACCCTCGAAAACTAAAACTTTTGACATAGGAAAAGAGCCTTTAATCACATTCTTTACCATTTGCAATCATAAAATAGTCTAATATCTTCATTTTTTCAACATACGTAGCTATTACCCTCGAAAACTAAAACTTTTGACATAGGAAAAGAGCCTTTAATCACATTCTTTACCATTTGCAATCATAAAATAGTCTAATATCTTCATTTTTTCAACATACGTAGCTATTACCCTCGAAAACTAAAACTTTTGAAATAGGAAAAGAGCCTTTAATCACATTCTTTACCATGTGCAATCATAAAATAGTCTAATATCTTCATTTTTTCAACATACCTAGCTATTACCCTCGAAAACTAAAACTTTTGAAATAGGAAAAGAGCCTTTAATCACATTCTTTACCATGTGCAATCATAAAATAGTCTAATATCTTCATTTTTTCAACATACGTAGCTATTACCCTCGAAAACTAAAACTTTTGAAATAGGAAAAGAGCCTTTAATCACATTCTTTACCATTTGCAATCATAAAATAGTCTAATATCTTCATTTTTTCAACATACCTAGCTATTACCCTCGAAAACTAAAACTTTTGACATAGGAAAAGAGCCTTTAATCACATTCTTTACCATTTGCAATCATAAAATAGTCTAATATCTTCATTTTTTCAACATACGTAGCTATTACCATCGAAAACTAAAACTTTTGACATAGGAAAAGAGCCTTTAATCACATTCTTTACAATTTGCAATCATAAAATAGTCTAATATCTTCATTTTTTCAACATACGTAGCTATTAACCTCGAAAACTAAAACTTTTGACATAGGAAAAGAGCCTTTAATCACATTCTTTACCATTTGCAATCATAAAATAGTCTAATATCTTCATTTTTTCAACATAGTAGCTATTACCCTCGAAAACTAAAACTTTTGAAATAGGAAAAGAGCCTTTAATCACATTCTTTACCATGTGCAATCATAAAATAGTCTAATATCTTCATTTTTTCAACATACATAGCTATTACCCTCGAAAACTAAAACTTTTGAAATAGGAAAAGAGCCTTTAATCACATTCTTTACCATTTGCAATCATAAAATAGTCTAATATCTTCATTTTTTCAACATACGTAGCTATTACCCTCGAAAACTAAAACTTTTGACATAGGAAAAGAGCCTTTAATCACATTCTTTACCATGTGCAATCATAAAATAGTCTAATATTTTCATTTTTCCAACATACGTAGCTATTACCCTCGAAAACTAAAACTTTTGAAATAGGAAAAGAGCCTTTAATCAGATTACAAGATGGAATATTTGAATCGAAGTAGGATGGCTAAATGGCCTTCTTTTTGTTTCAATGTCTTCTGTACTCCGTTAGACATGACCTGTCAAGAAATGAAGAAGGAATTTTTGAATCCATATATATTAAGATTAAAACCCAAGCTAAAGCTTTGATTGTTGGTAATATATACCGGTCTCCTAGTGGGTCTGTTCCCTCTTTAACCTCGAAAACTAAAACTTTTGACATAGGAAAAGAGCCTTTAATCACATTCTTTACCATTTGCAATCATATAATAGTCTATTATCTTCATTTTTTCAACAGATATAGCTATTACCCTCGAAAACTAAAACTTTTGAAATAGGAAAAGAGCCTTTAATCACATTCTTTACCATTTGCAATCATAAAAAGTCTCTTCAGTTTTTCCACATACGTCTATTACCCTCGAAAACTAAAACTTTTGACATACGAAAAGAGCCTTTAATCACATTCTTTACCATTTGCAATCATAAAATTGTCTAATATCTTCATTTTTTCAACATACGTAGCTATTACCCTCGAAAACTAAAACTTTTGAAATAGGAAAAGAGCCTTTAATCACATTCTTTACCATTTGCAATCATAAAATAGTCTAATATCTTCATTTTTTCAACATACCTAGCTATTACCCTCGAAAACTAAAACTTTTGAAATAGGAAAAGAGCCTTTAATCACATTCTTTACCATGTGCAATCATAAAATAGTCTAATATCTTCATTTTTTCAACATACCTAGCTATTACCCTCGAAAACTAAAACTTTTGAAATAGGAAAAGAGCCTTTAATCACATTCTTTACCATGTGCAATCATAAAATAGTCTAATATCTTCATTTTTTCAACATACATAGCTATTACCCTCGAAAACTAAAACTTTTGACATAGGAAAAGAGCCTTTAATCACATTCTTTACCATTTGCAATCATAAAATAGTCTAATATCTTCATTTTTTCAACATACGTAGCTATTACCCTCGAAAACTAAAACTTTTGAAATAGGAAAAGAGCCTTTAATCACATTCTTTACCATTTGCAATCATAAAATAGTCTAATATCTTCATTTTTTCAACATACGTAGCTATTACCCTCGAAAACTAAAACTTTTGAAATAGGAAAAGAGCCTTTAATCACATTCTTTACCATGTGCAATCATAAAATAGTCTAATATCTTCATTTTTTCAACATACGTAGCTATTACCCTCGAAAACTAAAACTTTTGACATAGGAAAAGAGCCTTTAATCACATTCTTTACCATGTGCAATCATAAAATAGTCTAATATCTTCATTTTTTCAACATACGTAGCTATTACCCTCGAAAACTAAAACTTTTGACATAGGAAAAGAGCCTTTAATCACATTCTTTACCATTTGCAATCATAAAATAGTCTAATATCTTCATTTTTTCAACATACGTATAGCTATTACCCTCGAAAACTAAAACTTTTGACATAGGAAAAGAGCCTTTAATCACATTCTTTACCATTTGCAATCATAAAATAGTCTAATATCTTCATTTTTTCAACATACGTAGCTATTACCCTCGAAAACTAAAACTTTTGACATAGGAAAAGAGCCTTTAATCACATTCTTTACCATTTGCAATCATAAAATAGTCTAATATCTTCATTTTTTCAACATACGTAGCTATTACCCTCGAAAACTAAAACTTTTGACATAGGAAAAGAGCCTTTAATCACATTCTTTACCATTTGCAATCATAAAATAGTCTAATATCTTCATTTTTTCAACATACGTAGCTATTACCCTCGAAAACTAAAACTTTTGACATAGGAAAAGAGCCTTTAATCACATTCTTTACCATTTGCAATCATAAAATAGTCTAATATCTTCATTTTTTCAACATACGTAGCTATTACCCTCGAAAACTAAAACTTTTGACATAGGAAAAGAGCCTTTAATCACATTCTTTACCATTGCAATCATAAAATAGTCTAATATCTTCATTTTTTCAACATAGTAGCTATTACCCTCGAAAACTAAAACTTTTGACATAGGAAAAGAGCCTTTAATCACATTCTTTACCATTTGCAATCATAAAATAGTCTAATATCTTCATTTTTTCAACATACATAGCTATTACCCTCGAAAACTAAAACTTTTGACAATAGGAAAAGAGCCTTTAATCACATTCTTTACCATTTGCAATCATAAAATAGTCTAATATCTTCATTTTTTCAACATACGTAGCTATTACCCTCGAAAACTAAAACTTTTGAAATAGGAAAAGAGCCTTTAATCACATTCTTTACCATGTGCAATCATAAAATAGTCTAATATCTTCATTTTTTCAACATACGTAGCTATTACCCTCGAAAACTAAAACTTTTGAAATAGGAAAAGAGCCTTTAATCACATTCTTTACCATTTGCAATCATAAAATAGTCTAATATCTTCATTTTTTCAACATACGTAGCTATTACCCTCGAAAACTAAAACTTTTGAAATAGGAAAAGAGCCTTTAATCACATTCTTTACCATGTGCAATCATAAAATAGTCTAATATCTTCATTTTTTCAACATACATAGCTATTACCCTCGAAAACTAAAACTTTTGACATAGGAAAAGAGCCTTTAATCACATTCTTTACCATTTGCAATCATAAAATAGTCTAATATCTTCATTTTTTCAACATACGTAGCTATTACCATCGAAAACTAAAACTTTTGACATAGGAAAAGAGCCTTTAATCACATTCTTTACAATTTGCAATCATAAAATAGTCTAATATCTTCATTTTTTCAACATACGTAGCTATTAACCTCGAAAACTAAAACTTTTGACATAGGAAAAGAGCCTTTAATCACATTCTTTACCATTTGCAATCATAAAATAGTCTAATATCTTCATTTTTTCAACATAGGTAGCTATTACCCTCGAAAACTAAAACTTTTGACATAGGAAAAGAGCCTTTAATCACATTCTTTACCATGTGCAATCATAAAATAGTCTAATATCTTCATTTTTTCAACATACATAGCTATTACCCTCGAAAACTAAAACTTTTGAAATAGGAAAAGAGCCTTTAATCACATTCTTTACCATTTGCAATCATAAAATAGTCTAATATCTTCATTTTTTCAACATACGTAGCTATTACCCTCGAAAACTAAAACTTTTGACATAGGAAAAGAGCCTTTAATCACATTCTTTACCATGTGCAATCATAAAATAGTCTAATATCTTCATTTTTTCAACATACGTAGCTATTACCCTCGAAAACTAAAACTTTTGAAATAGGAAAAGAGCCTTTAATCAGATTACAAGATGGAATATTTGAATCGAAGTAGGATCTAAATCTTCATTTTTTCAATGTCTTCTGTACTCCGTTAGACATGACCTGTCAAGAAATGAAGAAGGAATTTTTGAATCCTTATATATTGAGATTAAAACCCAAGCTAAAGCTTTGATTGTTGGTAATATATACCGGTCTCCTAGTGGGTCTGTTCCCTCTTTACCTCGAAAACTAAAACTTTTGACATAGGAAAAGAGCCTTTAATCACATTCTTTACCATTTGCAATCATAAAATAGTCTAATTATCTTCATTTTTTCAACATATAGCTATTACCCTCGAAAACTAAAACTTTTGAAATAGGAAAAGAGCCTTTAATCACATTCTTTACCATTTGCAATCATAAAAAGTCTAATATCTTCATTTTTTCCACATACGTCTATTACCCTCGAAAACTAAAACTTTTGACATAGAAAAGAGCCTTTAATCACATTCTTTACCATTTGCAATCATAAAATAGTCTAATATCTTCATTTTTTCAACATACGTAGCTATTACCCTCGAAAACTAAAACTTTTGAAATAGGAAAAGAGCCTTTAATCACATTCTTTACCATTTGCAATCATAAAATAGTCTAATATCTTCATTTTTTCAACATACCTAGCTATTACCCTCGAAAACTAAAACTTTTGAAATAGGAAAAGAGCCTTTAATCACATTCTTTACCATGTGCAATCATAAAATAGTCTAATATCTTCATTTTTTCAACATACGTAGCTATTACCCTCGAAAACTAAAACTTTTGAAATAGGAAAAGAGCCTTTAATCACATTCTTTACCATGTGCAATCATAAAATAGTCTAATATCTTCATTTTTTCAACATACGTAGCTATTACCCTCGAAAACTAAAACTTTTGACATAGGAAAAGAGCCTTTAATCACATTCTTTACCATTTGCAATCATAAAATAGTCTAATATCTTCATTTTTTCAACATACGTAGCTATTACCCTCGAAAACTAAAACTTTTGACATAGGAAAAGAGCCTTTAATCACATTCTTTACCATTTGCAATCATAAAATAGTCTAATATCTTCATTTTTTCAACATACGTAGCTATTACCCTCGAAAACTAAAACTTTTGAAATAGGAAAAGAGCCTTTAATCACATTCTTTACCATTTGCAATCATAAAATAGTCTAATATCTTCATTTTTTCAACATACGTAGCTATTACCCTCGAAAACTAAAACTTTTGAAATAGGAAAAGAGCCTTTAATCACATTCTTTACCATGTGCAATCATAAAATAGTCTAATATCTTCATTTTTTCAACATACGTAGCTATTACCCTCGAAAACTAAAACTTTTGACATAGGAAAAGAGCCTTTAATCACATTCTTTACCATTTGCAATCATAAAATAGTCTAATATCTTCATTTTTTCAACATACGTAGCTATTACCCTCGAAAACTAAAACTTTTGACATAGGAAAAGAGCCTTTAATCACATTCTTTACCATTTGCAATCATAAAATAGTCTAATATCTTCATTTTTTCAACATACGTAGCTATTACCCTCGAAAACTAAAACTTTTGACATAGGAAAAGAGCCTTTAATCACATTCTTTACCATTTGCAATCATAAAATAGTCTAATATCTTCATTTTTTCAACATACGTAGCTATTACCCTCGAAAACTAAAACTTTTGACATAGGAAAAGAGCCTTTAATCACATTCTTTACCATTTGCAATCATAAAATAGTCTAATATCTTCATTTTTTCAACATACGTAGCTATTACCCTCGAAAACTAAAACTTTTGACATAGGAAAAGAGCCTTTAATCACATTCTTTACCATTTGCAATCATAAAATAGTCTAATATCTTCATTTTTTCAACATACGTAGCTATTACCCTCGAAAACTAAAACTTTTGACATAGGAAAAGAGCCTTTAATCACATTCTTTACCATTTGCAATCATAAAATAGTCTAATATCTTCATTTTTTCAACATACGTAGCTATTACCCTCGAAAACTAAAACTTTTGACATAGGAAAAGAGCCTTTAATCACATTCTTTACCATTTGCAATCATAAAATAGTCTAATATCTTCATTTTTTCAACATACGTAGCTATTACCCTCGAAAACTAAAACTTTTGAAATAGGAAAAGAGCCTTTAATCACATTCTTTACCATTTGCAATCATAAAATAGTCTAATATCTTCATTTTTTCAACATACGTAGCTATTACCCTCGAAAACTAAAACTTTTGAAATAGGAAAAGAGCCTTTAATCACATTCTTTACCATTTGCAATCATAAAATAGTCTAATATCTTCATTTTTTCAACATACGTAGCTATTACCCTCGAAAACTAAAACTTTTGAAATAGGAAAAGAGCCTTTAATCACATTCTTTACCATGTGCAATCATAAAATAGTCTAATATCTTCATTTTTTCAACATACTAGCTATTACCCTCGAAAACTAAAACTTTTGACATAGGAAAAGAGCCTTTAATCACATTCTTTACCATGTGCAATCATAAAATAGTCTAATATCTTCATTTTTTCAACATACGTAGCTATTACCCTCGAAAACTAAAACTTTTGACATAGGAAAAGAGCCTTTAATCACATTCTTTACCATGTGCAATCATAAAATAGTCTAATATCTTCATTTTTTCAACATACGTAGCTATTACCCTCGAAAACTAAAACTTTTGAAATAGGAAAAGAGCCTTTAATCACATTCTTTACCATGTGCAATCATAAAATAGTCTAATATCTTCATTTTTTCAACATACGTAGCTATTACCCTCGAAAACTAAAACTTTTGACATAGGAAAAGAGCCTTTAATCACATTCTTTACCATTTGCAATCATAAAATAGTCTAATATCTTCATTTTTTCAACATACGTAGCTATTACCCTCGAAAACTAAAACTTTTGACATAGGAAAAGAGCCTTTAATCACATTCTTTACCATTTGCAATCATAAAATAGTCTAATATCTTCATTTTTTCAACATACGTAGCTATTACCCTCGAAAACTAAAACTTTTGACATAGGAAAAGAGCCTTTAATCACATTCTTTACCATTTGCAATCATAAAATAGTCTAATATCTTCATTTTTTCAACATACGTAGCTATTACCCTCGAAAACTAAAACTTTTGACATAGGAAAAGAGCCTTTAATCACATTCTTTACCATTTGCAATCATAAAATAGTCTAATATCTTCATTTTTTCAACATACGTAGCTATTACCCTCGAAAACTAAAACTTTTGACATAGGAAAAGAGCCTTTAATCACATTCTTTACCATTTGCAATCATAAAATAGTCTAATATCTTCATTTTTTCAACATACGTAGCTATTACCCTCGAAAACTAAAACTTTTGACATAGGAAAAGAGCCTTTAATCACATTCTTTACCATTTGCAATCATAAAATAGTCTAATATCTTCATTTTTTCAACATACATAGCTATTACCCTCGAAAACTAAAACTTTTGAAATAGGAAAAGAGCCTTTAATCACATTCTTTACCATTTGCAATCATAAAATAGTCTAATATCTTCATTTTTTCAACATACGTAGCTATTACCCTCGAAAACTAAAACTTTTGACAAGGAAAAGAGCCTTTAATCACATTCTTTACCATTTGCAATCATAAAATAGTCTAATATCTTCATTTTTTCAACATACGTAGCTATTACCCTCGAAAACTAAAACTTTTGACAATAGGAAAAGAGCCTTTAATCACATTCTTTACCATTTGCAATCATAAAATAGTCTAATATCTTCATTTTTTCAACATACGTAGCTATTACCCTCGAAAACTAAAACTTTTGAAATAGGAAAAGAGCCTTTAATCACATTCTTTACCATGTGCAATCATAAAATAGTCTAATATCTTCATTTTTTCAACATACCTAGCTATTACCCTCGAAAACTAAAACTTTTGAAATAGGAAAAGAGCCTTTAATCACATTCTTTACCATTGCAATCATAAAATAGTCTAATATCTTCATTTTTTCAACATACGTAGCTATTACCCTCGAAAACTAAAACTTTTGAAATAGGAAAAGAGCCTTTAATCACATTCTTTACCATTTGCAATCATAAAATAGTCTAATATCTTCATTTTTTCAACATACGTAGCTATTACCCTCGAAAACTAAAACTTTTGACATAGGAAAAGAGCCTTTAATCACATTCTTTACCATTTGCAATCATAAAATAGTCTAATATCTTCATTTTTTCAACATACGTAGCTATTACCCTCGAAAACTAAAACTTTTGACATAGGAAAAGAGCCTTTAATCACATTCTTTACCATTTGCAATCATAAAATAGTCTAATATCTTCATTTTTTCAACATACGTAGCTATTACCCTCGAAAACTAAAACTTTTGACATAGGAAAAGAGCCTTTAATCACATTCTTTACCATTTGCAATCATAAAATAGTCTAATATCTTCATTTTTTCAACATACGTAGCTATTACCCTCGAAAACTAAAACTTTTGACATAGGAAAAGAGCCTTTAATCACATTCTTTACCATGTGCAATCATAAAATAGTCTAATATCTTCATTTTTTCAACATACATAGCTATTACCCTCGAAAACTAAAACTTTTGAAATAGGAAAAGAGCCTTTAATCACATTCTTTACCATTTGCAATCATAAAATAGTCTAATATCTTCATTTTTTCAACATACGTAGCTATTACCCTCGAAAACTAAAACTTTTGACATAGGAAAAGAGCCTTTAATCACATTCTTTACCATGTGCAATCATAAAATAGTCTAATATCTTCATTTTTCCAACATACGTAGCTATTACCCTCGAAAACTAAAACTTTTGAAATAGGAAAAGAGCCTTTAATCACATTACAAGATGGAATATTTGAATCGAAGTAGGATGGCTAAATGGCTTCATTTTTTCGGAATGTCTTCTGTACTCCGTTAGACATGACCTGTCAAAACTGAAGAAGGAATTTTTGAATCCATTATATATTGAGATTAAAACCCAAGCTAAAGCTTTGATTGTTGGTAATATATACCGGTCTCCTAGTGGGTCTGTTCCCTCTTTAACCTCGAAAACTAAAACTTTTGACATAGGAAAAGAGCCTTTAATCACATTCTTTACCATTTGCAATCATAAAATAGTCTATTATCTTCATTTTTTCAACATATAGCTATTACCCTCGAAAACTAAAACTTTTGAAATAGGAAAAGAGCCTTTAATCACATTCTTTACCATTTGCAATCATAAAAAGTCTCTTCATTTTTCCACATACGTCTATTACCCTCGAAAACTAAAACTTTTGACATAGGAAAAGAGCCTTTAATCACATTCTTTACCATTTGCAATCATAAAATTGTCTAATATCTTCATTTTTTCAACATACGTAGCTATTACCCTCGAAAACTAAAACTTTTGAAATAGGAAAAGAGCCTTTAATCACATTCTTTACCATTTGCAATCATAAAATAGTCTAATATCTTCATTTTTTCAACATACCTAGCTATTACCCTCGAAAACTAAAACTTTTGAAATAGGAAAAGAGCCTTTAATCACATTCTTTACCATGTGCAATCATAAAATAGTCTAATATCTTCATTTTTTCAACATACCTAGCTATTACCCTCGAAAATAAAACTTTTGAAATAGGAAAAGAGCCTTTAATCACATTCTTTACCATGTGCAATCATAAAATAGTCTAATATCTTCATTTTTTCAACATACATAGCTATTACCCTCGAAAACTAAAACTTTTGACATAGGAAAAGAGCCTTTAATCACATTCTTTACCATTTGCAATCATAAAATAGTCTAATATCTTCATTTTTTCAACATACGTAGCTATTACCCTCGAAAACTAAAACTTTTGACATAGGAAAAGAGCCTTTAATCACATTCTTTACCATTTGCAATCATAAAATAGTCTAATATCTTCATTTTTTCAACATACGTAGCTATTACCCTCGAAAACTAAAACTTTTGAAATAGGAAAAGAGCCTTTAATCACATTCTTTACCATTTGCAATCATAAAATAGTCTAATATCTTCATTTTTTCAACATACGTAGCTATTACCCTCGAAAACTAAAACTTTTGAAATAGGAAAAGAGCCTTTAATCACATTCTTTACCATGTGCAATCATAAAATAGTCTAATATCTTCATTTTTTCAACATACGTAGCTATTACCCTCGAAAACTAAAACTTTTGACATAGGAAAAGAGCCTTTAATCACATTCTTTACCATTTGCAATCATAAAATAGTCTAATATCTTCATTTTTTCAACATACGTAGCTATTACCCTCGAAAACTAAAACTTTTGACATAGGAAAAGAGCCTTTAATCACATTCTTTACCATTTGCAATCATAAAATAGTCTAATATCTTCATTTTTTCAACATACGTAGCTATTACCCTCGAAAACTAAAACTTTTGACATAGGAAAAGAGCCTTTAATCACATTCTTTACCATTTGCAATCATAAAATAGTCTAATATCTTCATTTTTTCAACATACGTAGCTATTACCCTCGAAAACTAAAACTTTTGACATAGGAAAAGAGCCTTTAATCACATTCTTTACCATTTGCAATCATAAAATAGTCTAATATCTTCATTTTTTCAACATACGTAGCTATTACCCTCGAAAACTAAAACTTTTGACATAGGAAAAGAGCCTTTAATCACATTCTTTACCATGTGCAATCATAAAATAGTCTAATATCTTCATTTTTTCAACATACGTAGCTATTACCCTCGAAAACTAAAACTTTTGACATAGGAAAAGAGCCTTTAATCACATTCTTTACCATTTGCAATCATAAAATAGTCTAATATCTTCATTTTTTCAACATACGTAGCTATTACCCTCGAAAACTAAAACTTTTGACATAGGAAAAGAGCCTTTAATCACATTCTTTACCATTTGCAATCATAAAATAGTCTAATATCTTCATTTTTTCAACATACGTAGCTATTACCCTCGAAAACTAAAACTTTTGACATAGGAAAAGAGCCTTTAATCACATTCTTTACCATTTGCAATCATAAAATAGTCTAATATCTTCATTTTTTCAACATACGTAGCTATTACCCTCGAAAACTAAAACTTTTGAAATAGGAAAAGAGCCTTTAATCACATTCTTTACCATTTGCAATCATAAAATAGTCTAATATCTTCATTTTTTCAACATACGTAGCTATTACCCTCGAAAACTAAAACTTTTGACATAGGAAAAGAGCCTTTAATCACATTCTTTACCATTTGCAATCATAAAATAGTCTAATATCTTCATTTTTTCAACATACGTAGCTATTACCCTCGAAAACTAAAACTTTTGACATAGGAAAAGAGCCTTTAATCACATTCTTTACCATTTGCAATCATAAAATAGTCTAATATCTTCATTTTTTCAACATACGTAGCTATTACCCTCGAAAACTAAAACTTTTGACATAGGAAAAGAGCCTTTAATCACATTCTTTACCATGTTGCAATCATAAAATAGTCTAATATCTTCATTTTTTCAACATACGTAGCTATTACCCTCGAAAACTAAAACTTTTGACATAGGAAAAGAGCCTTTAATCACATTCTTTACCATGTGCAATCATAAAATAGTCTAATATCTTCATTTTTTCAACATACGTAGCTATTACCCTCGAAAACTAAAACTTTTGACATAGGAAAAGAGCCTTTAATCACATTCTTTACCATTTGCAATCATAAAATAGTCTAATATCTTCATTTTTTCAACATACGTAGCTATTACCCTCGAAAACTAAAACTTTTGACATAGGAAAAGAGCCTTTAATCACATTCTTTACCATTTGCAATCATAAAATAGTCTAATATCTTCATTTTTTCAACATACGTAGCTATTACCCTCGAAAACTAAAACTTTTGACATAGGAAAAGAGCCTTTAATCACATTCTTTACCATTTGCAATCATAAAATAGTCTAATATCTTCATTTTTTCAACATACGTAGCTATTACCCTCGAAAACTAAAACTTTTGACATAGGAAAAGAGCCTTTAATCACATTCTTTACCATTTGCAATCATAAAATAGTCTAATATCTTCATTTTTTCAACATATAGCTATTACCCTCGAAAACTAAAACTTTTGACATAGGAAAAGAGCCTTTAATCACATTCTTTACCATTTGCAATCATAAAATAGTCTAATATCTTCATTTTTTCAACATACGTAGCTATTACCCTCGAAAACTAAAACTTTTGACATAGGAAAAGAGCCTTTAATCACATTCTTTACCATTGCAATCATAAAATAGTCTAATATCTTCATTTTTTCAACATACGTAGCTATTACCCTCGAAAACTAAAACTTTTGACATAGGAAAAGAGCCTTTAATCACATTCTTTACCATTTGCAATCATAAAATAGTCTAATATCTTCATTTTTTCAACATACGTAGCTATTACCCTCGAAAACTAAAACTTTTGACATAGGAAAAGAGCCTTTAATCACATTCTTTACCATTTGCAATCATAAAATAGTCTAATATCTTCATTTTTTCAACATACGTAGCTATTACCCTCGAAAACTAAAACTTTTGACATAGGAAAAGAGCCTTTAATCACATTCTTTACCATTTGCAATCATAAAATAGTCTAATATCTTCATTTTTTCAACATACCTAGCTATTACCCTCGAAAACTAAAACTTTTGACATAGGAAAAGAGCCTTTAATCACATTCTTTACCATGTGCAATCATAAAATAGTCTAATATCTTCATTTTTTCAACATACGTATATTACCCTCGAAAACTAAAACTTTTGACATAGGAAAAGAGCCTTTAATCACATTCTTTACCATTTGCAATCATAAAATAGTCTAATATCTTCATTTTTTCAACATACGTAGCTATTACCCTCGAAAACTAAAACTTTTGACATAGGAAAAGAGCCTTTAATCACATTCTTTACCATTTGCAATCATAAAATAGTCTAATATCTTCATTTTTTCAACATACGTAGCTATTACCCTCGAAAACTAAAACTTTTGAAATAGGAAAAGAGCCTTTAATCACATTCTTTACCATTTGCAATCATAAAATAGTCTAATATCTTCATTTTTTCAACATACGTAGCTATTACCCTCGAAAACTAAAACTTTTGACATAGGAAAAGAGCCTTTAATCACATTCTTTACCATTTGCAATCATAAAATAGTCTAATATCTTCATTTTTTCAACATACGTAGCTATTACCCTCGAAAACTAAAACTTTTGACATAGGAAAAGAGCCTTTAATCACATTCTTTACCATTTGCAATCATAAAATAGTCTAATATCTTCATTTTTTCAACATACGTAGCTATTACCCTCGAAAACTAAAACTTTTGACATAGGAAAAGAGCCTTTAATCACATTCTTTACCATTTGCAATCATAAAATAGTCTAATATCTTCATTTTTTCAACATACGTAGCTATTACCCTCGAAAACTAAAACTTTTGAAATAGGAAAAGAGCCTTTAATCACATTCTTTACCATTTGCAATCATAAAATAGTCTAATATCTTCATTTTTTCAACATACGTAGCTATTACCCTCGAAAACTAAAACTTTTGACATAGGAAAAGAGCCTTTAATCACATTCTTTACCATTGCAATCATAAAATAGTCTAATATCTTCATTTTTTCAACATACGTAGCTATTACCCTCGAAAACTAAAACTTTTGAAATAGGAAAAGAGCCTTTAATCACATTCTTTACCATTTGCAATCATAAAATAGTCTAATATCTTCATTTTTTCAACATACATAGCTATTACCCTCGAAAACTAAAACTTTTGACATAGGAAAAGAGCCTTTAATCACATTCTTTACCATTTGCAATCATAAAATAGTCTAATATCTTCATTTTTTCAACATACGTAGCTATTACCCTCGAAAACTAAAACTTTTGACATAGGAAAAGAGCCTTTAATCACATTCTTTACCATTTGCAATCATAAAATAGTCTAATATCTTCATTTTTTCAACATACGTAGCTATTACCCTCGAAAACTAAAACTTTTGACATAGGAAAAGAGCCTTTAATCACATTCTTTACCATTTGCAATCATAAAATAGTCTAATATCTTCATTTTTTCAACATACGTAGCTATTACCCTCGAAAACTAAAACTTTTGACATAGGAAAAGAGCCTTTAATCACATTCTTTACCATGCAATCATAAAATAGTCTAATATCTTCATTTTTTCAACATACGTAGCTATTACCCTCGAAAACTAAAACTTTTGACATAGGAAAAGAGCCTTTAATCACATTCTTTACCATGTGCAATCATAAAATAGTCTAATATCTTCATTTTTTCAACATACGTAGCTATTACCCTCGAAAACTAAAACTTTTGACATAGGAAAAGAGCCTTTAATCACATTCTTTACCATTTGCAATCATAAAATAGTCTAATATCTTCATTTTTTCAACATACGTAGCTATTACCCTCGAAAACTAAAACTTTTGAAATAGGAAAAGAGCCTTTAATCACATTCTTTACCATGTGCAATCATAAAATAGTCTAATATCTTCATTTTTTCAACATACATAGCTATTACCCTCGAAAACTAAAACTTTTGACATAGGAAAAGAGCCTTTAATCACATTCTTTACCATTTGCAATCATAAAATAGTCTAATATCTTCATTTTTTCAACATACGTAGCTATTACCCTCGAAAACTAAAACTTTTGACATAGGAAAAGAGCCTTTAATCACATTCTTTACCATTTGCAATCATAAAATAGTCTAATATCTTCATTTTTTCAACATACGTAGCTATTACCCTCGAAAACTAAAACTTTTGACATAGGAAAAGAGCCTTTAATCACATTCTTTACCATTTGCAATCATAAAATAGTCTAATATCTTCATTTTTTCAACATACGTAGCTATTACCCTCGAAAACTAAAACTTTTGACATAGGAAAAGAGCCTTTAATCACATTCTTTACCATTTGCAATCATAAAATAGTCTAATATCTTCATTTTTTCAACATACGTAGCTATTACCCTCGAAAACTAAAACTTTTGACATAGGAAAAGAGCCTTTAATCACATTCTTTACCATTTGCAATCATAAAATAGTCTAATATCTTCATTTTTTCAACATACGTAGCTATTACCCTCGAAAACTAAAACTTTTGACATAGGAAAAGAGCCTTTAATCACATTCTTTACCATTTGCAATCATAAAATAGTCTAATATCTTCATTTTTTCAACATACATAGCTATTACCCTCGAAAACTAAAACTTTTGAAATAGGAAAAGAGCCTTTAATCACATTCTTTACCATTTGCAATCATAAAATAGTCTAATATCTTCATTTTTTCAACATACGTAGCTATTACCCTCGAAAACTAAAACTTTTGAAATAGGAAAAGAGCCTTTAATCACATTCTTTACCATTGCAATCATAAAATAGTCTAATATCTTCATTTTTTCAACATACGTAGCTATTACCCTCGAAAACTAAAACTTTTGACATAGGAAAAGAGCCTTTAATCACATTCTTTACCATTTGCAATCATAAAATAGTCTAATATCTTCATTTTTTCAACATACATAGCTATTACCCTCGAAAACTAAAACTTTTGAAATAGGAAAAGAGCCTTTAATCACATTCTTTACCATTTGCAATCATAAAATAGTCTAATATCTTCATTTTTTCAACATACGTAGCTATTACCCTCGAAAACTAAAACTTTTGACATAGGAAAAGAGCCTTTAATCACATTCTTTACCATTTGCAATCATAAAATAGTCTAATATCTTCATTTTTTCAACATACGTAGCTATTACCTCGAAAACTAAAACTTTTGACATAGGAAAAGAGCCTTTAATCACATTCTTTACCATTTGCAATCATATAATAGTCTAATATCTTCATTTTTTCAACATACGTAGCTATTACCCTCGAAAACTAAAACTTTTGAAATAGGAAAAGAGCCTTTAATCACATTCTTTACCATTTGCAATCATAAAATAGTCTAATATCTTCATTTTTTCAACATACGTAGCTATTACCCTCGAAAACTAAAACTTTTGACATAGGAAAAGAGCCTTTAATCACATTCTTTACCATTGCAATCATAAAATAGTCTAATATCTTCATTTTTTCAACATACATAGCTATTACCCTCGAAAACTAAAACTTTTGACATAGGAAAAGAGCCTTTAATCACATTCTTTACCATTTGCAATCATAAAATAGTCTAATATCTTCATTTTTTCAACATACGTAGCTATTACCCTCGAAAACTAAAACTTTTGACATAGGAAAAGAGCCTTTAATCACATTCTTTACCATTTGCAATCATAAAATAGTCTAATATCTTCATTTTTTCAACATACGTAGCTATTACCCTCGAAAACTAAAACTTTTGACATAGGAAAAGAGCCTTTAATCACATTCTTTACCATTTGCAATCATAAAATAGTCTAATATCTTCATTTTTTCAACATACGTAGCTATTACCCTCGAAAACTAAAACTTTTGACATAGGAAAAGAGCCTTTAATCACATTCTTTACCATGTGCAATCATAAAATAGTCTAATATCTTCATTTTTTCAACATACGTAGCTATTACCCTCGAAAACTAAAACTTTTGACATAGGAAAAGAGCCTTTAATCACATTCTTTACCATTTGCAATCATAAAATAGTCTAATATCTTCATTTTTTCAACATACGTAGCTATTACCCTCGAAAACTAAAACTTTTGACATAGGAAAAGAGCCTTTAATCACATTCTTTACCATTTGCAATCATAAAATAGTCTAATATCTTCATTTTTTCAACATACGTAGCTATTACCCTCGAAAACTAAAACTTTTGACATAGGAAAAGAGCCTTTAATCACATTCTTTACCATTTGCAATCATAAAATAGTCTAATATCTTCATTTTTTCAACATACATAGCTATTACCCTCGAAAACTAAAACTTTTGACATAGGAAAAGAGCCTTTAATCACATTCTTTACCATTTGCAATCATAAAATAGTCTAATATCTTCATTTTTTCAACATACATAGCTATTACCCTCGAAAACTAAAACTTTTGAAATAGGAAAAGAGCCTTTAATCACATTCTTTACCATTTGCAATCATAAAATAGTCTAATATCTTCATTTTTTCAACATACGTAGCTATTACCCTCGAAAACTAAAACTTTTGACATAGGAAAAGAGCCTTTAATCACATTCTTTACCATTTGCAATCATAAAATAGTCTAATATCTTCATTTTTTCAACATACGTAGCTATTACCCTCGAAAACTAAAACTTTTGACATAGGAAAAGAGCCTTTAATCACATTCTTTACCATTTGCAATCATAAAATAGTCTAATATCTTCATTTTTTCAACATACGTAGCTATTACCCTCGAAAACTAAAACTTTTGACATAGGAAAAGAGCCTTTAATCACATTCTTTACCATGTGCAATCATAAAATAGTCTAATATCTTCATTTTTTCAACATACGTAGCTATTACCCTCGAAAACTAAAACTTTTGACATAGGAAAAGAGCCTTTAATCACATTCTTTACCATGTGCAATCATAAAATAGTCTAATATCTTCATTTTTTCAACATACAGCTATTACCCTCGAAAACTAAAACTTTTGACATAGGAAAAGAGCCTTTAATCACATTCTTTACCATTTGCAATCATAAAATAGTCTAATATCTTCATTTTTTCAACATACGTAGCTATTACCCTCGAAAACTAAAACTTTTGACATAGGAAAAGAGCCTTTAATCACATTCTTTACCATTTGCAATCATAAAATAGTCTAATATCTTCATTTTTTCAACATACGTAGCTATTACCCTCGAAAACTAAAACTTTTGAAATAGGAAAAGAGCCTTTAATCACATTCTTTACCATTTGCAATCATAAAATAGTCTAATATCTTCATTTTTTCAACATACGTAGCTATTACCCTCGAAAACTAAAACTTTTGACATAGGAAAAGAGCCTTTAATCACATTCTTTACCATTTGCAATCATAAAATAGTCTAATATCTTCATTTTTTCACATACATAGCTATTACCCTCGAAAACTAAAACTTTTGACATAGGAAAAGAGCCTTTAATCACATTCTTTACCATTTGCAATCATAAAATAGTCTAATATCTTCATTTTTTCAACATACGTAGCTATTACCTCGAAAACTAAAACTTTTGACATAGGAAAAGAGCCTTTAATCACATTCTTTACCATTTGCAATCATAAAATAGTCTAATATCTTCATTTTTTCAACATACGTAGCTATTACCCTCGAAAACTAAAACTTTTGAAATAGGAAAAGAGCCTTTAATCACATTCTTTACCATTTGCAATCATAAAATAGTCTAATATCTTCATTTTTTCAACATACCTAGCTATTACCCTCGAAAACTAAAACTTTTGAAATAGGAAAAGAGCCTTTAATCACATTCTTTACCATGTGCAATCATAAAATAGTCTAATATCTTCATTTTTTCAACATACGTAGCTATTACCCTCGAAAACTAAAACTTTTGAAATAGGAAAAGAGCCTTTAATCACATTCTTTACCATGTGCAATCATAAAATAGTCTAATATCTTCATTTTTTCAACATACGTAGCTATTACCCTCGAAAACTAAAACTTTTGACATAGGAAAAGAGCCTTTAATCACATTCTTTACCATTTGCAATCATAAAATAGTCTAATATCTTCATTTTTTCAACAGACATAGCTATTACCCTCGAAAACTAAAACTTTTGAAATAGGAAAAGAGCCTTTAATCACATTCTTTACCATTTGCAATCATAAAATAGTCTAATATCTTCATTTTTTCAACATACGTAGCTATTACCCTCGAAAACTAAAACTTTTGAATAGGAAAAGAGCCTTTAATCACATTCTTTACCATTTGCAATCATAAATAGTCTAATATCTTCATTTTTTCAACATACG